>NW_012102110.1:5111154-5139733 GCF_000951045.1 Mandrillus leucophaeus
AAAAAAAAAAAAAAAAAAAAAAAAACCTGCACATGTACCCCTTAATCTAAAATAAAAGCTTTTAAGAAAATGGTTGAAAAGGTAAAGTTTATGTTTTCATATTTTACCAATGAATTTTTAAAATAAAAAATAATAAAATTTTACCTTAAGAAAAGAAAATGTGGTATGTGGTATATATACACAATGGAATCCCATCTGGCCATATTTGCAGCAACATGGATGGAACTGGAGGTCATCATGTTAAGTGCAATAAGCCAGGTGCAGGAAGACAAATATCACATTTGTCTCATAAATATCTCATTCCTATATGGGAGCTAAAAAAGTGGATCTCATGGAGGTAGAGATAGTTACCAGAGGCTGGGAACAATGTGTGTGGGTTAGGAGGGGATGAAAGAAGTAGGAAGTTGAGAAATTAGAGTAGCTGCAGACATCGAAAAAGCAGAAAGAGATGGTTGATTTTCTAGCATTCTGGCCCCTAAATGCAATGTTCAGGAGTTTTTGCCTTCAGTCAATGTGTTCTATACCCAAGTTTCAGAAAATTTATATCTGAATAGCCAAATTTAGAGATTTTTTGCTCATTCTTCAGATAGAGGAGCACAGAGCATATTGATTCATGGTTCAGTCAACCTGTGAATGAGTATTGTTAGGAAGAGGATGGAGAGCTGTTGCCATATGAAAAAACAACAAATGTGTATATGCTCCAGACCCTTGATGATCTTAATATCCACAAATTTATTCCTATTTACTGACCCTCAATAAGGGTTTAACCTAGCATTACGTTAGTATTCCACAAACAATGAAAATATGTTCATCTTCTCTCTAAAGTTGGATAACTCCAAACTGCATCCACCTCGAGAATTTCTGAGTAGCAAGTGTTTATCCATGAACTCTGCTATCAACCTGTCTCAGGAGTCTGCAGCCTATGGATTAAGCAAGATCATGCAACAAAATATCACCATGGTTTTCTGTTACAGGGGAGCATATTTGCATTAATACTTATCTTCTCATGTCCCTGAGATTCCCGAGGGACATATATGGACAGTGAGAGCAAGAGTGGTCATGTGCTTTACCCAAAGCAACCAGTGACTAAGTAGTCAATCCAAGATGTGATACCAGTTTTATTCACTTCTAAAGCTCTCTCTTTCCTTTCCATCCTGGAAAGGTTAGAACAACGAAAAGTAAACGTCCTCCTTGCAGAATTTTAAGAGAAATATGAAAATAGAACTCTAAGGAGAGTTTTAGGTCCTGGAAGACAGGGTAGAAGGCTTAGGGTGGCAAAAACATGGGTAGGGGCTGGGCGTGGTGGCTCATGCCTGAAATCTCAGCACTTTGGGAGGCTGAGGCAGGTGGATCATGAGGTCAGGAGTTCAAGACCAACCTGGCCAATATGGTGAAACCTCATCTCTACTGAAAATACAAAAATTAGCTGGGTGTGGTGGTGCATGCCTATAGTTCTAGCTACTCGGGAGGCTGAGCAGAAGAATCACTTGAATGTGGGAGGCGGAGGTTGCAGTGAGTCGAGATTACACCACTGCACTGCAGCCTGGGTGACAGAGCGAGACTCTGTCTCAAAACAAAAAAAAAAAAAAAAAAAGAAAAAAAAAAGTGGGTAGGGGATGAGAGGTATATTTATTTAAAGGAGACAGAAAGGTAAATAGGGCTTCCATATTTTTATTTTTAAAACTATTTCACAGAAACAAAGCACTTTATATTCACTGATGACTATTCCTTCAGCCATTTGTGCCAATAGGTATTTGTTTAGATTGTGTTATTATTAAGTATAGGATTTGATTGGCATACGTTAGTAGGTCACATGAACATCTGATTATCTAGTTATTGATTTTTTTTAACTTGATACCTTTAAAGTCAACATATAATTCAAGTAGAGGTAGGACAGGGTTGAAATTGGTTATTTAGGGGGAAAAACAAATTAGATTCTCACCTTACTTTAAATAGCAAAAAAATTCTAAATACATGGAAAAGTTAACGTTTTAAAAAATAAGAACCATAAAAAAAAAAGTAGAAGAAAGTATAGGAAATATACAGGAATGGAAAAAAGGTTTTTAAAGCATAAAGGCCATGAAATGTCCCTGCTGGCCACAGAACAGGAATGCTCAGGTGTTGCCCAAGTTTCTGTGATTTGCGGTTAGTGGTAATGGAGGTTTCCACATGGTGGTGCTGCATTCAGTGTCAAAAGACTGAATTCTCTCCAAAATCTTCTAAGACCACATTCCCCACCACCACTTCTTTAGACCCAACAAAGAACAGTACCAGACTTTTTATCCTGCTAAGATTTATTCCCAATTTAAATCTTGGAAGCTGCACACAGGCATAATTATTTTGGTCAATCAGGAGAAAGCTTATTCTGTTTCAAAACAAGTCATGCAAGGAAAGATTTAAGGAATTTCATTTTAGCCTGAAGATGTGAAATTTAAACTTCCACTAAAGGATGCTTGGGGAAAATGTTTAGAGAAAGTCATGGTATTGGCTAAACTTTCTGAGTGTCTTATTCTGATGTCAGGTATATAGTAAGAGACTCACCCCTGGCACAATCTAGGTTCTCACAGTCTCAAATAACATGCTGGTCGTATTCAGATTTCATTCTCTTTGAAGTGTTGAGATTGCATTCCACTGTTAGCTTGGTAGCTATGATTCAACTTATACTTTTAAAATTAACAGAAAATTTTTTGTTATTGTTTTTAAATTTTGGTCAGAATATTTGGAACTAGATGAATTCCAAGATAAACAAAGTAAAGAGCTAAGTTAATGACTGTACTGTTTTTACTGCTACAGAATTCAAATCCTTCTGTGCCATCTCTGACTAATTCTTAAATTGGGGATCATATGGTGTCAAACAACGTGAGAGCTTCTGGCAAGCAAAGCAAAACTAAGGGATAATGTCACAGTGGGGAGTGTTGCCAATCAATTGAATCAATTCTAAGCAATAAGAGATGAGTTTTAAATGGGAATAGTCACAGTTAATAGAATTGTAAGAATCCTGGTGAATTGATAAACTCTGTCACATGTCTGTCCCAATCAGCTTGGCTTAGTCTGACTTAAAGATAAAGCTCTACTTGGCTGTTACTGACACAGCCTGAAATGGAGTTAAAGATCCAAACCCAAGTGTATCAGTTGGGTTGCTCAGTGAAGAGCTATAGGAATATTTCAAAGCTATAGATACAAATAGGTGTGACCCCTCTGACGAAATGAACACAGCAGAATTAAAAATGAAGGTAAGTGGTTTTATCAGAAGCTTATTCTCTAAAACAACGCAGGATAACATACTTCCTTTTATCTTGATATCCAGCAAGAAACTTGCGTTATGAAAACCATTTGTAGATTACATTAGATGGAAAGTTAAGTCAACATTTGAGATATTAGTAAGGCCATTACTGAGTTTTAGGGAAAGAATGAGGACCTTCCATGTTGGGGCTGTGGTCCTCAATACAGCAGTGATGCTGGTGACTGATGAAGAATGTGTAGAAAAGACAGGAGTGATTTTGAGGATTGAGAGTTGGGTTGAGAAAATAATGAGAGATTAGAGACTGCCTAATTGAATCTTCATTCAGGAGTGATGTGGGTAATAATGCATGAAAATTTTAAACTTTCCAGTATCTGTGAAGGAGAAAGACTTAGTGCTTTTAGAGCAATAAATTCAAGTTAATAATTAGGATAAACCTTCTGACAGTGTTATTTGTTTTACTTGGGAGAGAAACTGCTCCTGAAATGGAGAAATAGAGAAAGTTAAGCCAAATACCAGCTAAGTGAAGCACGTTTTAAAATAGGGTAGGATTGTGGTGTCTAAGGCACCATCTGTTGGCAGTTATCTGACTACAAAACCTGAGTTCATGGTTGGCCTGATTTTTGTATGAATCCCTTGGCATTTTGATGTTTAGAGGAAGTAAAGTAACTGCACAACATCCCCTCTGACTGAGGCCACATCAGTAAAAAGGGAAGCATAGTCTCTTCTCTGCCTCAAGGTCCTCAAGGGAGACATGAGTCAGGAATGAATGTAGGTGAGTAGAAAGAAGGGATAAGGGAAGAATAGCATAAGGCCTTTGGTTGCTTGTGCTTTGGGGCAATATTTTTGTGGTCACTTTCGTTCAGTACCTGGATCTCTGAATTTCATGGGAATGATGGGGGCCTCTTGTTAGTACCTTAAGTTTACATCTGTTTGTCAGGTGGCACTTCTAAGTAACAGTAGACAGGTTTCTAGTATTTCTTGGATTTATTTGTTTCTAGTGGTAGTTCCAAAGGTTCTAAGATCAAGCCCTTAGAGTCACTCAGATTTTGAATCCACTCCTGTGTTTGTAGCATCTTGGTTGTTTTCTTGATTTCTTGTGTGTAATAATCTTGGGTGACCAGTATTTCCTGGCCTAGAATGATATTTTTCTTACCTTCTCTTGGGATCTTTAGGAGGACAGACCTTTAATTCCTTCTTTGTATTATCTAGGCCCAACTATTGAGGATTTCTATAACAATCTCATATGGCTTCTCTGCAGCCATGCAAATCACATTAAAGACAGCCTAGGTTTACAACAGTACCCAGAGTGAGAAGTACCTATACCAAGAGTGACAAGGGCTTTGGGGAAGCTAAGGAATAGGAGACATATAGTTTTATGGTGTAATGTAAGGAAAGAGATATACTAGTAATATAGAGATGAGTAAACAAGTTTTAAATAGACTATGTCTCTTTAAGACAACAAACATTTATTTTTTTGTTAATATATGCAAGTCCCCAGGCTAGAAATTCAGAGCATTTAAAGACAAATGAAATACAAATTAAAGAACTCAACATTTCATGGGTTGAGGGTGGGCATCAGACACATGACATTTGACGTAAACTGGGTAGTGATGTGATCCCGTTGTCTCAGACTATGGTAAAGGAGTGACAAGGCAACAAACGACAGGTCATGTTTTCAAGGTCACTTATCTTGGCACCTCTCACTTACACAGCTGAAACCCTCACCTATGAGAGAAATTATGCTGTAGGTTTAAGTGAAAATTAACATTATTTAGGAAATGGTTCTTAAGGTGATCTCATTTTCTCCTCTCTCCCCTATATGCTTTTTCACTCATCTGATTTTGCCATCATATTCGTTAGAATGATTTATAAATGGCCATTTCCAGATTTTTCTTAGTTTTCATTAGTTTCAGTCTTAAATCATTCACAGACTCATGGGACTATATATTTCATCATTATTTCTGCCTTAATATGTCCCAAGCAGAATTTACCTTCATCCCTGATGGTACCCACCTCTTCTAAGTTTCATGACTCTAGCCTTCACACTGTCACAGAATCAGGTGTCTGTCACCCAGGTTCCACATTCTTTTATTATCTTTAATCCTTTCTCCCCTTTACTTTGTATATCTGAGTGCCAATAAGTGTCAACTACTATATTTGTCTAACAAATCATCATTCTTCTTCAAATTATCATTAACTTTCCCTTCGCCTACTGAAATTACCTTTCTTTTCTTTTTTTTTTGAAACGGAGTCTCGCTCTGTCGCCCAGGCTGGAGTGTAGTGGCGCGATCTCTGCTCACTGCAAGCTCCGCCTCCCGGGTTCCCGCCATTCTCCTGCCTCAGCCTCCCGAGCAGCTGGGACTACAGGCGCCCGCCACCTCGCCCGGCTAGTTTTTTGTATTTTTCAGTAGAGACGGGGTTTCACTGTGTTAGCCAGGATGGTCTCAATCTCCTGACCTCGTGATCCGCCCACCTTGACCTCCCAAAGTGCTGGGATTACAGGTGTGAGCCACCGCGCCCGGCCGAAATTACCTTTCTTTTATCCATCTATAATTTATTCTACACACATCAGCCAGAGTAATCTTTTAAAAATGCCAGTAATATCTGGGCATTGACCAATGTCCAATGCCATCCCATCACATTTAGAATAATTTTTACTTCAGTGTAGAAGCACCTATATGATATAGCCCCCTTCTAAATCTCCAACTCCATTTCACCTTGTTTCTTGCTCACTGCATTCAAATCCACATTGCCCTTCTTTCTGTTCCACCACCACACTAAAATTGTTTCCTGTTAGGGCCTTTGCATTAGCTGTTCCCTCTAGTTGTGATGCTTGTCCACATCCTTTCTTGACTGGCTTCTTCTGCCATTCAGGTCTCAGCTGAAATATCTATCAACTGCTCAGAGAAGGCTTCAGTGAAAATCCTCTTCCCCTCAGTTTTTCTGTATAACAATGGCCCTTGGTAGCATTCATCACTCTCTGGTTTATTCTTTATTTGTATATGCTCTATTAGTGCTTTGGGCTTATCTGTTATCTATGTATCTAAACTAGCCTATCTATCTATCTATCTATCTATCTATCTATCTATCTATCTATCTATCTATCTAGATATAAAGGCTGCTTGAGCCTTCTAAAGTGTCTGGAACAAACATCAACACAGAACCAAACATAGCACTTACACTGAGAATACAGAAATTTATATGATAAGCTGTTGCTGTTAGAAATGCAGCTGTTATCAATTTAACATTGTTGGCTGGTCTGTAAGCCCATGCAACCAATTGTTCCCTCTCAGACTTCTTTCTATAATTTTAACAGACTTTTCCCTTTGAATTTACATCTTTGGAAACATAATATCATGGGTGTGTTTTACCATACTCAAGGGATTGTTCTGTCTTTTCAAGTCAGCTTCATGTAGATCTGATGCCATCATTCTGTCATTTTTGTGTATCACCTTCAGTGTTGAATTATGAAACCGCTTTGCTTATTATTGTTGTATGTGTTTCAGTCCTGTGTTAACTAGGCAATTAATATTCTATATTACATTAATCTAAATTCACCATATTACTCAACATGGACTAAGCATCTGACACATTCTTTTCAGGTTGTTTCTTCAACATGATCTCTCTACAATGATAATGGTCTCTAAATATGATATTAGGAAAATGGTATTTTGTTTCTTCATCTGTTGTTTTCTTTCCAAAAATAGGAAAGAAAAAGAAAGTCTGCCTTCAGGAAAACTTTCACTTATAGCTTTTACCAAAAGAGAATAAGCAACTGATTGCAGAGAACAAGACTGATGGTTTTATTTTACTTCCCAGCAATAAACAGAGTGAAAATGATAATTATGAACATTTTAAAGTTTTTTGAAAGGAAAATGTGTCTCAAATTAATTTTTTGCTTTATATATTTCTTTAGAGTAAAAAGGGCTGAAATTTAATCATCTTCCATTTTCAGTATACTCTGAATAGCATAAATCCTACAAGCTTTTAGTTCATTTCTTTGAGGAAACTCTCTTCTTTACATTTCATTTCCTGAGCCCTGCTTGGCAGTCCAATTTGGTGCTATCCTGAGTGCTGTTTCAAAATTGGTCTAATTGCAAATGTTGGAGACCACTTAAACTGTGGAAACTTATTACCCATTAAATGTTTTTGTTCATAAAAAGAAGATATATTGAATGCAATTTACCTACTATACTCAAATATATACTTAATATTATACCTAATATGTTTAAATAAAATAATAAATTAACAATTTATTATTTTTTACTCATAACAACAATTGTCATTTAGTGAGAAACTATTACTCTTTAGGTCCAAGACTAAAAACTATACTGACACTTAAGAATAATACGGTGTAGTTATTATTACCTCTATTTTGTACATGGGAAACTGAGGCTTAAAGAGTTTAAGAAAGATGTTTAAGAAAGATGTCCAAGTGGCAGAAGTAGAATTCAAATAGGGTTCTTCGTGGCTACAATACCTCTGCCCTTAATTTCCTTGCACACCATTTTTATTGATGCTGTGGTCAAGCAGACTTATATTCAGATCCTGCTCTGCTTTTACCATAGTCAGTTGCAGAATCTTGAATGATTGGCTGGTTCCACTGGAACTGGTAGACAGATTGGCAGGTGATCTCCTAGGATGATTTCTAGGCTTTTGTTTATGGTTTGTTGAAAAGAAAAATGGTATTTTAAGTCACACGATCTGGATTTAAATCCTAGGTCTAGGAATCCCTTGGGCAAGTTGCTTAATGGGTTTGAGCCTTAGTCTTCTTGCCTATAGATTTGACAGTATTCATATTTTCCTTCAGGCATTATGTTATATAAATTTGTATTGGGTTAGAGGATATCTTAACTCAAATCCAAATGGTAGTCCAAAACGATTGGCAAGTTGATGGGAGGGTTCCACCAGAAACCTATTTGCACAGGTGCTTTGGAATCTCCTGGTATGTCTGGAGAAACGATGAGATAACCTGAACATATGTCTTTTCAGGAGAATAAGAAGTCTTTAGGAAGAAAATTCATGCTCAGAAAAGAAGGAGCCAGTGGTAATAAATTTGACCAACTAATAAAAACTTAATTTTTGGATAGAAGTAAAAATTAAAAATAGAATTTGGTGTTAATCATGGAAGACAGAAATTGTCTTCCAACTTAGTTTCCACTGAAATTAAGATCAAATCCTAAGTAGAGCATAAAGACTGAAAGAGCTATTCATTAAATTATTTGTAGAGCTTTGTGGCACAAGAAAAAGCTGCTTTGGGATTCCTTTGATGGAGGATGGCACAAAAAAAGAATCTCCCTTAATTAGCCACAGGCCACTTCACAGATTTAGAAACTCAGGGCATTTGAGAACTGGAGACAAAGGTCTAGGAAGCACCAGTGGCATCAGAAGAATATTTTTCAGAAGAGTAACTGGTCTGGGTGGCCTGAATGTCCTGCATTACCATCAATGCAATGGATGTGACTGCACACCAAAGATGCCCTGCTGGACTGTGCCTGGCAGCAGAGGATTTGCTCACAAGGACATTTGTGACATCATCTGGGTCCAATAAAGAAAACATCTAAGAGATATTTTAGATGATGCTGAGGCTCTATGAGAGCAGTCAGGAACAAAACACAAAAGTCAGTGTAATCATTGTTATTATTGATCAACATACACTGGCAAGATCTGCGGAGATGGGTTTAAGGATAATACATGAGAAAAATTACACTATAAAGTGTTATTCTTAGTTTTCTCCCACTCTTGGCCCCCCTACTGCTACACTGGAAATTCTCAAGGCATTCTTGTGTTTCATAAATAAGGTCAAATATCACACCAAAACTACACTGAAGAGTGTTAAAAGATACTTTTCAAAAAAATTAAAATGATCACTCTTATACAAATGAATATGTATCTAAGATTGCATTCAGTTCATTAATTATGAGGGAATAGGATGATGGCATGGTGCTATGGACTGAATTGTGATCTTCAAAAATGGAAGTCATTACCCCCAGTAGTATCTCAGAATGTAGCTGTATTTGGAGATAAGAGGTAATTAAGTTAAAGTGAGGTCTTTAGGGTGAGCCCTAATTAGTTTAATTGGTATCCTTAAAAGGAGAAGAAATGTAGACATACAAGGATGCCATGGATGTGCACACACAGAGGGAAGACGACGTATGGACACAGCAAGAAGGCAGCCCTCTGCAAGTCGGGGAGACAGGCGTCAGGAAAAACCAGCCCTGCCAACACCTTGATCTTGGACTTCAAGGCTCCCAAACTGTGAAAAATAAATTTTAGTTGTTTAAAGCACCCAGTTTATGGTATGTTATTATGATAGCCTTATCTAACTAGTAACTTAGTAGGTTCAAAGAGCATCTGAGAAGCTGGGAATTTATAGACAACTTAATGAAGGAATATTAGAACAAAATTTCTTGATTAGATACAAAGCTGGTAATGTCCTTAAGAAGAATAAACCATGACTTTGGGACTATGTTTTCTGTTAGATAAAGTTAGCTCCATATCTACGAAACAAAAATCTATCAACACATAGCTTCACTTAAATCTGGAACTTTGAGTTCATAGTAAGTAGTGAGTCGAATAAAGTACATTCCCTAGATAACTAAATAATCTTTGGGGTACCTGTTAAACAGTGCCTTTCTATATATTTAGAGAATACCTCACAAGTTTTAAACAATTTTTCAAAGCAGAAGAAATTTGTTTCTTCCTCTTAGTCTAAGAATAGCCACTCTAATCTACATCTACTGGTCAAGAAAATGTTCTTCCCCAATTGATTAATAGGAGGTATACTACTCCTGAATGTAAAAATCTAATTCTCAATCATAGGAATGTGACATCACAATAGCCTGACCTTGTGCTGTCTCTCAAAGTTTGGGTTATTCAGTCTTGTATGGAAAGTCAGTGGTTCCATCTAGAGTTAAACCTAACCTAAGACCTTTCTCAGATGTCTCTAACAGCATAAAGAGATAAGATAGGTGTGTATCCGCCTGTAACTTTTAGGTCTGTATTTATGATCTACTGTGAGTAATTACTTGGATATTTGCATTCTCAAGAACCAGCTATAATAGTAACCCAGCCCAATGCATCCCTGAATCAGGCAGAAGACAAAATTCTGTATTGGAAACAATGTTTGGAGGTATAGATCTGTCACAGGGTACGCTCAATTAACATAAACAAACAACATTTAATTTTCCACACATTGATCAAGAGATTTAGTGCAATTCCAATAAAATTCCCAAGAGAATTTTTCTTGTAGAAATGAACAGAGTTATTTTAAAATTTATATGAAAATCATAAGGATCTAGGATAGCTAACATAATTTTGTGAAAAGAGCTATAAATTTGGAGGATAACACTAGCCCCAGTTTAAGACTTAATATATGGCTATACTCCTATTTGCAGAGTGATAGACTCATAGAGTAATGAAACAGAATAGAGAGTACAGAAGAGGACCCACCAAATTCTGACCGATTGATGTTTGACAAAGGTACAATGGTAATTCAATAAAGGAAAGAGTAGTCTTTTTAATAAAGAGTGAAATTGTCCATTAATATGCAAAAATACACTTTAACCTCACACCTGTTCCAAAAATGAACCCAAATTGGATCATAGATCTAAATGGAAAATGGAAAATTATAAAGCCTTCAGAAGAAAACATAGAAGAAAATCTTTGTAAACTGGGATTAGGCAAAGAATTCTTAGACATTATTCCAAATGCATGATCCATTAAATATAAAAATTGATAAACTGGACTTCATCTGACCTTAAAACATTTGTTCTGCAAAAGATTTGTTAAGACCATGTAAATACAAACTACAGACTGGAAAGAATATATGCAGATTACATATTTGACAAAGGAATTGAATCCAGAATATATAAAGAACGCTCAAAACTCAACCACCAGAACACAACCCAATTTAAAAACAGGCAAAAGGTTGGAATAGATGCTTCACCAAAGAGGATATATTGATGGCAAAAAACACATTAAAAATGTTCAACATCCTGAACAATGAGAACACATGGACACAGGGAGGGGAACATCACACGCCTGTTAGGGGTGGGTGGGGGGGGGAGGATAGCATTAGGAGAAATATCTAATGTAAATGACAGGTTGATGGGTGCAGCAAACCACCATGGCATGTGTATACCTATGTAACAAGCCTGCAGGTTCTGCACATGTATCCCAGAACTTAAAGTATAATAATAAAAAAGAAAAAAATGTTCAACATCCTTGGACATTTGATAAATACAAATTAAAATTAAATGAGATAACTCTATATGTAGGCAAGGATGCAGAGCAACTGAAACTCATACATTGCCACTGGGAATACAAAATGGTACGTCCACTCTGCAAAACAGTTTAGCAGTTATTATAAAGTTAAATGTATACTTACCATATGATCCAGCAATTCCACTCCTAGGAATTTACTTTAGAGAAATGAAAACATATGTTCACATACAAACCTATATATGAAAGTTTGTGGCAGCTCTATTCATAATTGCCAAAAAGCTGGAAACAACTCAATTGTCCTTTAACAGCAGAATAAATAAACAAACTGAGGTATATCCAGGCAATGCTATACTACTCAGCAATGAACTACTGATACATTCATTGGATAAATTTCAAAGGCCTTACACTAATTGAAAGAGGTTAGTCTCAAATTTTTACATATTGTATGATTCTATTAATATGATATTCTAGAAAAGACAAAACTATAGTGATGAACAGATCAATGGTTTTCAGGGGGTAGGGAAGAAAAAAGAAGTCGACTACCAAAGGGTATTTCAAGGAATCATCTGGAACGACAGAATGATTCTGTTTCCTGATTGTGACGGTGGTGACATGAACCTCTATGTGTATCAATTCATAGGACTGTACATGAAAAAAAGTCAGTTTAACTGTATGTTAATTTTAAAAATTCTTAAGAACAGCACCCTGCCAGGCTCTCTATGAAACAAAATGCCGTCTCTGTTCTTGCATCTATTGCCACTTGCAATCCTTTTCAACAGAGACCCTCACCCACTTCCTCTACCTACCCCATAACATTCAACAAATTGTTCTCCATCTCAGTGAAATCGCTCCCCAAGGGCACTCATGATTCCTATTCTCCTACCCATGAAAACTTCACTAATAATTCTGGCTCCCTGTGCCCTGTCATGTCTCAATTCCTATAACTCTTCCTCTAGATCCTTATTTTTGGCACGTATTCTAACACTTAGATTATTTTAAAAATGTTTCAGGTGCATATATTGGTCTGTCATGACCAGAAAGTTTTTTCCTCAAAAAGCATGCAGATAGAGAACAAACTCCAGACTTGCTGGAGCCAGAGTAATCAAAATGTTATGTCAAAAAAAAAAAAAAAAAGCCAATATTATTTCTATGAGTGTGAGACTTTTGGGAGGATAACTTAGGACAAAATACCAGTGCACACGGAATTCTGACTGTCTGCAAAATGATTAATCACAAACTTTCATTGACAGATATACGTACACATAAGCACACATGTACATGCGCGTGCACACACACACACACACACTTGCACTGAGCGTATAATGGCCACTATCCATTCAAAATGACTAGCTGTTATCACCCTGATGTATTTTTTAAATTTTTATACTGAACGTATTCATATAATTTCATTTTCATATGTCTTTTATACAACCCCCAAGAAGTTTTCTCTACCCTGTCTTCTAATTTAATTATCTTGATCATCTTTGATCATCTATATTTTTGCAATCAAGTTCTGAAAGGGGCCAGGATATTTCGACATTGGTAATATTGCAAATGTTTTCACTCCAAACATTCTGTCTTCAGCCAGATTTGTCTCCGTGGTTTTCTCTGCTGGGGGCCCTCATTCACATTCATTTAATAAACGCTGACTGAGCACTCACCACGTGCCAGGTACTACGTTAGATGTTGTGAATAGAGTCGTAAGTAAGACACACAATGCCTCTGCATCCACAGGGTCCACAAACCAATGACTGTAAATAGACAAATAAGCCAATATTTACAGGACCTATGTATAGGACGTATAAGTTATGGATGCACATAAAAGACGTGCCTGACTCAGTCAGTGAAAGTCAGAGAAGCCTTCCTGGAGGCGATAATGTTTGGCTGAGTTTTCCGAACAAATAAGAATTAGATATTTCTTCCCATGGAAGGTGGGAAGGAATTGACAGAGGAAAAAATCTTACGACAGCATGACAACATTAATGTCAGATAGTCTGGTATTTCACTACCCATGTAATCTGACATCTTTAAAATGTGCCTCGTCCTTTTTTTTTTTTTTTTTTTTTTTTTTTTTTAATGGAGTCGTACTCTGTTGCCCAGGCTGAAGTACAGTGGTACTATCTCGGCTCACTGCAACCTCTGCCTCGCAGGTTGTAGCCATTCTCCAATCTCAGCCTCACGAGTAGCTGAGATTACAGGCACCCGCCACCATGCCCGCCTACCATTTTTTTTTTTTTATTTTTAATAGAGATGTGGTTTCATCATGTTGTCCAGGTTGGTCTTGAACTCCTGACCTTGTGATCCACCTGCCTCAGCCTCCCAAAGTGCTGGGATTACAGGCATGAGCCACCACGCCCGGCCATGCATCATCCTACTACAAAGATTTCCCTTGCTTCTCTGAAACACAGTGTTCTTCTGTCCTCTGAACTCAGCCAAATATCTTGCCTGCATCTCTTTTTTGGCCCTTCTATGCCATCCTCAAAGTGTGGAATACCTATTCACATGAGTGAGCTGTTTAGGATCACAGGCTGTGGGGTAAGAGTGCCTGTGTTTGAATTCCAGCTGTGTGAGCTTTCGATACTTACTGCCCTCTCTAAAAGTTTCAGTTTCTTCATCTATAAAACATGATTAATAATACTTACTTCACTAGGTTGTTGCAAAAGTTAAGTGAACTAATAAATATAACAGTACATTTATTTATAACAGTGCATTAGATATTATTAAGCATCATTATGTTACCTATTACCAACAAGTGTGCACGCCATAGTTTCCCAACTAAATTGTAAATTATTGGAAGGCAGAATCAAGTTTTACTTTAAAAACAACTAAGGACTTACACATAAAATTTCATTTAATTCCTTCAATAGCACAGTGAGTTTGATATTATTTTTCCCTTGTTTCAGATGTGCAGCTGAGACTCAGAGATGTTCATTTAATTGCCTAAGTTTGCCAGCAAATAAATGAGAGAATTTAATCCCATGTTCTTCTCACTGTGAAGAGAGAAGTTAAGAGAATAACACAGTTTACTCTCTTAAGAGTGTTAAGAGTAACACAGTTTACTTCTCCTGTTTCATTATGTCACACTATTTCCATGACAGTGAAACAGGAGAAGTAAATCGTGTTACTCAGGTGTTTTGTTTTGTTTTGTTTTTGGTTGCAAGCAACAGAATGGGAGTTTGCCTAACTTAAGACAAAAGGAAGTGACTGGAGGGGTACCTGGGAGCTCTGAGACTGATGTGGTGGCTAGAGGGCAAGGTCTGAGAAGACAAGCTGAGTCTCTAGTAGCTCAGCCAGGTTAGTAAGCCACCACAGCCCCTAGTCAGGGTCTGAGATATTGAATTCTGCCATCACAGTCACCCAAGCTGATGCTAAGCAGTCCCTGCTTCTTTGTGGTGATGCTTTAATTTTATGTTGCAGGCGTGCTGTTCCTTTAGAGGCTAGGTACCAGGGACACCAGGTATCTGGCCTCTGGGGCCCCTTCCACCACAAGCCTATAGTCCCAGATTCTCCAACAAAGGAAGAAGTTTCTGCAACTAGGCCTCCAAGAAAAAGTTGACAAATATCCACTGATTATTATTCTTTGAGGGTGTTTGTTTTGTTTTGTTTGAGACAGGGTCTTACTCTGTCACCAGGCGGGAGTATAGTGGTGCAATTGGCCCACTGCAATCTTGACCTCCAAGACTCAAGCCATCTTCCCACCTCAGCGTCCTGAGTAACTGGGACCACAGGCAAACACCACCATGCCAAAGCTATTTTTTTTTAACATTTTTAGTAGAGATGGGATCTCACTAGGTTGCTCAGGCTGGTCTTGAACTCCTGGGTTCAAGTGATCTTCCTGCCTCGGCCCCCCAAAGTGCTGAGATTATAGGCATGAGCCATCTGTGCCTGGCCCTTTAAGGATTTTGTTTTGTTTTGTTTCATTTTGAAACCCTGCTAACTTTTCCAAAGCAATAAACATAGTACTTTTTAAACATAGAAAATAGGGAGGCTGGCTTTATTTGTTCCACCTGGCTGTGCCCAAATTCTGAGCCAGTTTAGTAGCAGAAAGGAAAGATACGGGTTTCAAGTATTGGATATATCTGTGTAGATTTATGGGAAATTGAGATGATACAGAACAAGCCTAAAGATGAGGAGCAAGCCAGAATTGAAAGCATTAAGGAGCAGTTCAAGTGTAATCACAGTGACTAAGACAAGGAAACAAACACAGATATTAAAAATCTAGGAAAGGATCCTAAGAAAGGTTGCAAAAGCAAGACTAGTTTTATGTAATACTTGGGAATAAGAAAAAAGAGAATATTAATTAGCAATGTTGGAGACTGTGATTTAGAGATCATAATAAAAACATCAGGGTTGGTTATAGGAAAAGTTAGAGGGAGACAAAGGAGAGACTTTAGGGCACCGTGCCAGAGTTATTCCAAAAGGAAATTAAAAGTTCCAAATTCTCCCCCGCACCAAAAAAAATTTAAAAGGCTGCTCAGGCTTCACATTTTCAAGCAAAACCTCAAATTCCTGACTGAGTCACATGAGCACCAAGACGCTTCATGTTTCCTTTGATGCGTGAATGTATATAATGGGGTGACCATAAGCTAGTGGGGCTCATAGCTTCAACATGAAGAATGAAGAAGGGAGAGAAAAGAGAACAACCATGACCAGAGTAGCAGAATTTAATAATAAAGATCGGTAACATTTTTATCCAAATGATCCACAGTGAGCTGCGTCTGTAATTAGACTAAGGTATAATCTGCATGTGAATTGGGTAAAGTTTTTAAATAATTTTGGGGCAGGCACAGTGGCTCACACTTTTAATCCCAGCACTTTGGGAGACTGAGGCAGGAGGACTGCTTGTGCCCAGGTTTCAGACCAGCCTGGGTAACATGATGAGACCTCATCTTACAAAAAAAATTTAAGATAATTAGCTGGTGTGATGGTGTGTACCTGTCATCTCAGCTATTCAGGAGGCTGAAGCAGGAGGATCGCTAGAGTTCAGGAGGTCAAAGCTGCAGTGAGCCATGTTTGCAGTACCACACTCCAGCCTGGACAACAGAGACAGATCTTGTCTCAAAAAATAATAATAAAATAAAAGATTTTTAACTACCATTTACTGAGGATTTAATGGAATCCTCACAGTAATCTAAGTAATGGGTAAAATGACTGTCTTCATTGTATAGATGAGGAAATGGAAGCACGTGGGTTTAGGTAACCTGCCCAAGCTCACATACAAACAAAGCTGGGACTTGAACTTGACTCTATGGAACCCTTTGGCAGTTAGCTGATATCTGCTGCAGATAATAGCATACTGACAATCCCTTAAATCCTAAAGCATATGTTGTTTAACATGGCAGGGAATCTGGAAGGAGGGCTGTTCAGCAGCACAGTGGTATCATCAAGAACTATGGATTTCCATGTTTCTACTCTGCCCTATGTGTTACTAACCTTTCATTTTCAAGAGCATAGTGCTAGCAGTTTCGGACATCCTAGGAAGCCATGACTACATTTGTTTAAGAGGAGGGAGAATGTTCTTTATCAATCTCTTTTTTAATTTGTGAGAAAATCTTTCCTCCAGTGCCCCCAGTAGGTTTCTCTGCATGTGCTATTGGCTAGTAATAAGTCACACATCTAGGCCTAAATCCAATCACCTTCCAAGATTTTGGTCTTACTATGATTAACTTACATCAATCATGATTCACTCTCTGAGGTTGTAAAAGATGTCAATTTCCCTTAGCCAGCAAAAAAGAGAAGGTACTGGGAGAGGGCTGGTGATGGCTGTTGGTATGGAAAAAAAATTGTCTGTCACAAGCACTACCACCAACTTATTGTTCTGGGGATGAATTTAGTTTTAATATGGCTGATGGAAATGGAGGTTGGGAGAAGAGCGGAGTACAGACAAGAGGGGAGAAGAGAGAGGGAAAATGTATTGAGCACTTCCATGAATTAATGTTAGCTCCTTTTACATACTTCACAATATGCCCTTCACATGGTGCTTTTATTTTACCCATTTTCTAGAAGCTCTTTTAAGTCCTTCAAATCACACTTGAAAATGGCAGTGATGATCTGAATTCAAAATGACTGATTAGAAAGTACATGCTCTCTAGAGATACTGGTCTGTTTTATACTTGTATCTGAGGTGTATAACTTCTCCCTTTAGGGGAGAATGGCTGGAAGTTATTCACCTTAGATGCAAGTATAAAACAGACCAATATTGAAGGATAACTCCCATCTTTTGGAAAGCTTGTCTAATGCCTCTTTGCACCTCCAACCTTCTCAACACCCCGAATTAAGCTAAGTCATTCATCCGTTAGTTGTATGCACAGCGTGTTGTGCAGTTGTCTATGTTTTTACTTCTTGGTGTTCTCTGAGTAAGAGGAAACTTCTGTGATCTTCCACTGGATCCTTGCTTCCATATATCAGAGGCTAAGGCAATCACAGGCAGCACTGGTGGGAAAGCAGAACAGAACACACGCACATGCACACACACACACACACACACACACACACACGAATGGAACAAGGAACTCCAAGAGGGACTTCTAATATTTCATTGTTATTGAAAATTACACTTCATAAAAAGTCTCGTTCATTTAAAGTTTGAAGAGTGACAGAAAAATGGCTTTCATACTCAAGTCTGCTAAATGTATGATAAATCAAAAAAGATGGAACAAGGAGAAAATTCAAGAAAAACAAAACAGAAAATCAGTGTGTAGTATAAATAACACTTCATTAGTGCTGTAGTGCCTTACAAAACAGTCTGAAACATTCCACAGGGTAATCGTAGTGTACAACGCAGAAGAGAATAATTTACTATCGTTAGGCGTTTGTAATCCCTACAATGGAAAGCAGAATGTCTGCATGTAACTCTTTAATGATAGTGAACTTGCAGGCATAAATCCCCAAATGATGAGATGTGAATACATTTTATAAATTCAAGTTTCTGTTGGGGAAGAAAAAATCAGGCTGTCTGGTTTGACTGGCATGCTGACCTAAGTCAATTGTTGAACCACGGAGAGCTCTAGCCTTGGGAGTGTGCTATGTTCCTTCTAAGGTCTTAAGAGAGGCCAGGCTCAGGGGTTGAGCCTAGTGGGTTGGTCTCTCGCTCATCAGGCACACATCAACACTATAAAGACACAGTTTTTAGCTAGTGGCAGTCAATGCCAAAGGCCTGGCTGCGTGCCACACCATCTCAAGGCACTCTCAGCAAGAACTCAAATGTTTTTCTGTCAGAAAAACTTTTTCTGTACTAAGTTTTCAACACTTCAGCTGAGTGTGGGACTGAAGCAGAACGAGGGATAGGAAAAATTAATGATTTTACACTCCAGCTTTCAAAAGCCCCTTTCCTTTGGTAGCAGAGTTTCTGCTTTTCATTCTATTTAATTCTCAAACTCTCCTCAACAAAATCTCTGAAGCAAAGACCTAAAACTTATTAACACGGGAATCCAAATGAAAGACAATAGGTTAATTGTTACTTTTCCCACAGGTGTTTTAAAAAATATTGATGTGGATCCAATCCTTAAACCAAGCAAAATTTAGAAAAAGTTTTCAAAGGAGTGTTCTCCAGACAAGGATGCCTGGATGTTGGATGGGAAGTAGGGAGTTCCCAGAGGCTAGATTGGACATTATGGAGGGATTACTAGAGTTTAACCAGGGAACTGTAAAAATTATGATCAGGCAGAGAACAAAGCACTAGATCAAATCTAAAGGAGGGGGGGGCAACATAAATGTGAAGAAATAAGACTTCAGGTTAGATACCAGGAAGAAGGGGCCCGGGTTGGAAAGCAGAAGCATGAGACGAGGGTTCCAGGACCAGTGGTTCAGGGGAAGCTGTGAACAATGCGGAGAGGGACAGAAACCTGCTGTTACATCATGCTGGTTTCACGGGACAAGCTGGGTTAAAACGGGAGTTCTTCATCTGGTGGAAGGGGTGGCCTGAGAGAGAGAATAGTGATCCAAGGACAGCCTTCAAGAGGTCTGGAAAAACCCTGAACTCTTCTTTAAAATGTTGTGCAAGAAGAAAACTTGAAACTTTGGTTAAATTCTCAAAGCAATATGTCACCTGAGAATAAGTATAGCAGTCCAGTGAAAAGCACGTTTGTGGGCCCTATGGATCCCATGGCAGTGGCAGTCATCTACTGTCAGTCATGTAGTTCGGGCCTGGTTCCCACACTCATTCCATCTTCTTTAAGCACCTGCAGCAGGGTTGGTAATCCATTCGCATTCCCTTCTTCCATCTAGTACCTCTACAGGAGGAAAAAATGGTTTTGCTTAACTGGGACTATTATGAAAGGGCATCTCTCTCTCTGGTGACTCACAGGAATCAGGCACCCTTCTCTGAAAGGGTAGGTTGTCCAAAACAATACGGTCTCTGTTCTTCTAGAGGAACAGCTAGTCCATCTCAGTCTCTTGCCTTGTAGATCTCTCAGGTATGAGCCAAATGCCAGTTCACTAGATATCCTGGGCTCCAAGGGCCACGTATCAAACTCTCCAAAATGCCTCTGTCCCTAGGATGATGGTTGAAGGGGGGATGGGAATGAAATGCACAGTATATTAACAGCTCTTTTCAAAAATATTTTTAAGTTTTATACCCCCCAGGCCCATTAACTTCAAATATTTTGTGCCCTCAAGTGGATGTCAGGCCAAAGCCTCAAAACCTGTATTTAACTACCTTCTTTGCAAACCCTGCATTGATCATCTTATTTTGAGATGTGGGGAAAGTTGGAGTATATTTTGGGGGGGCCATGAGTAAAACGAAGATAGAAATAGTTTGATTTCAACAGCTTCTTACTTATGGGCATTTTAAAGGGTAGGAGGCGTATCCCATGGCTATTAACAGTTTCTACTGGAGACAAGCACCAATCTATCAAAGTACAAAATGTAATATTTTGAGGAAATGGGTCCTGGAAGAACAATGGCCCCGTCTGGTTCTTGGAAAAATAGGCACACGTTTACTTTACACTTGAAAAGGAAGCTTTTCTGCTCTGAATTGTACTATTTCAAGTTGATAAACCTGTTTTTGAAGGGCACATGTTGCTTTTTTTATTGGGTGCTTATAGTGACACATTCCTGCTGGTGGGGGTTGCACAGGGTAGGCAGGGGAGATGAAGACTCAGAGGAGAGACAGGGAGGAGGGGTTCCCAAATGTCTTGATATGAAAAATAGGAAACAGTTCCTTTCTGAAAACCTGTAAGTTCACCAGCAGTAGCAACAACGATGAACTGCCATGCAGAAGACCGGCTGAGGTTTGGGTTATAAAACAATATGCACACGTATGTTTATTGTGGCACTATTCACAATAGCAAAGACTTGGAATCAACCCAAATGTCCATCAGTGACAGACTGGATTAAGAAAATGTGGCACATATACACCATGGTATACTATGCAGCCATAAAAAAGGATGAGTTCGTGTCCTTTGTAGGGACATGGATGCAGCTGGAAACCATCATTCTCAGCAAACTATCACAAGAACAGAAAACCAAACACCGCATGTTCTCACTCATAGGTGGGAACTGAACAATGAGATCACCTGGACTCCGGAAGGGGAACATCACACACCAGGGCCTATCATGGGGAAGGTGGAGGGGGGAGAGATAGCATTAGGAGTTATACCTGATGTAAACGACGAGTTGATGGGTGCTGACGAGTTGATGGGTGCAGCACACCAACATGGCACAAGTATACATATGTAACAAACCTGCATGTTGTGCACATGTACCCTAGAACTTAAAATATAATAATAATAATTTTTTTTTTTAAAAAAAAGAGGGTTTTAGTATTCCAGTCTGCAGCAGGAGTGGCTTGTGGCCAGGCTCAGCCTTACTAGAGAAGCTCAGAGGGTTTTCTTAAAAGTCCTAAATTGTTTATAAAACAGACTCAAACACAGCGATATCTCACTTATCCAGTCCCTTTCAAAACAGATGTGCCACAGAAACACATTTTTCGATGATATTTAGGTTTATGTTATAATTTAATAACAAAATTTGCAAAATAATTTTGTTCATTTGTTTTTCTTATTTCAGTCT
Source organism: Mandrillus leucophaeus (assembly GCF_000951045.1). NCBI lineage: Eukaryota > Metazoa > Chordata > Mammalia > Primates > Cercopithecidae > Mandrillus > Mandrillus leucophaeus. Next base: position 5,132,636 of record NW_012102110.1, read on the forward strand.
GATCTTTATAACAACCCATAGAATACAGCATGGCAGGCTTTATTAATCTCACGGACTTGCCCACACAACAGAGGTAGCATAATTGGTTTTTGCCTTGCTCCTCATGGCTCTCAGACTTCTGACCCCAGGTATATCTTAGAAGCTTTTTCAATATATTAAAGACAGGATAATTTGTGAAATCCTACTAGTGTTAGCTCTTAGGAAAAAGAAGACTGCAACCAGAATTGAGTTAAATATAATAAGGGTTTTAAGTATCTTTTTAATATTTTAAATATTTAAAATACCTTTAAATAATGCCAAGTACTATTAGGCACTGTCAAAGAACAAAGGAAGATCCTGGACTTAAGGAATCTCTGGGGTGAGGCCACTGTGGTGGCTGGGATGGTGCTGGGCTGGGGTGCAGGGAGTCTGGGAGGCAGGCCATTTCTAGAAGGGCCACACAGGAAGGAAAGACAAAAGCCTGAGAGGGTGGGCAGACTAGAATGGGGTCCTTAGCAAGACAACACCTGAGCTGGGCAAGGTAAGGTGAGATTATGTGGAGAGCCACCCACTGCTACCATGTTAGCAGTTTCTTCATGTATGGGATCATCCTGTCCAGCCCAGTCTCAAAGGGATCAGTCCCAGTATTTCTAGGGTTTTAAGAGGGTAATAATGGAATGATAGGCATGGCCCCTAATGGATGTTTTATTATCCTAAGTTTACCCAGGAATTTCTTATTTCCTATGACTCTGTTATCAAATTTCATCAGCTTTTGCAAAAATGAAATTTTTATCCTACTGGAATTTTTTGAAGAGCTCACACTTTATAATATTTGCAATGACCTTGTTAGAAAGTATGTAAATCCTATTCTATTAAGTTTTAAAGTTGAAGCTTAGATAATCCATTGCCCAGGGTCTTCTGCTGAAAGGAGAAAAGGAAGTACTGTATCAGACTTCAAAATCAGCATTATCCCAAAGCTAAATGTCAACTCAGAAGGAGAAATAGAAGCACCCTTTGACCACCAAAGGAAGTCCCTTCCTTCACCCTTGGTATATTTCTCCCACTAGTAAAGGGATCCATTTCTGCCTGCTCCTGATGCCTCTTTCCAGCCTTGCCTTCTGTGCCTTTCCATGGCTGCAGGTTCTGTTCTTGAATTAACTTGACTCAGTCAGTCCCAGAGTTGGCCAAAGGAGTTCCCACCATTTGTTCTGGATTCCCAGCTACTTCCTGCAGTTACTTCCTAGAGAACGTGCAGCTTTGGGAGCCTGAGGTTCTTGTTTTTGATTCTGAGTCTATAATAGCACCTCACTCTTCATCATACCCTCCTAGCCCTTATAATCACCAGGAAACTTATCACTGTCCCAGTCTACACTGGAGCTTTCATTCTGGGCCCCCTTCTGAGAAGTTCTGTAGCTTTTCCCAGGTCTTTTCTTCAGCTTCTGCCTTTTCCTTCTCCAGTCAGTGGGGTTCCTCCCGCAGACCCAACTTAGTGGTTAGGGCTGGATATTGTCTGCAAGTCAGTGTGGCTTTCTAGGATCAGAGTATCATCTGGGGTCAAGATTCCTTTCTTCTGGGTCCTATTCATCTGCAGGACTCCTGCTCCATCATGTTGGTTCTCAGTGCCAACCATGTGCCTGAAAATTGACTGAAAACCACAATAATGTTTAGCCATGATGAGCCACCTCTCAGTCCTGCTGCTGTCAAGTCATCATCTGTTCACTACTACCCTGGGCCTCCTGATAGCTCCTACCATACTGGACTACTTACAAATCCTGAGAGAAAACAATACTTCTGGGTTATTTAAGCCCTCTCTCAAGTATCTTCTTAAAAAGTAGAAAGACAGGACATCCATTCCAAGATGGACGAATAGGAACAGCTCTGGTCTGCAGCTCCCAACATGATCAATGCAGAAGATGGGTGATTTCTGCATTTCCAACTGAGGTACCTTGTTCATCTCATTGGGACTGGTTGGACAGTGGGTGTAGCCCATGGAGGGCGAGCCAAAGCCGGGGGGGGCATCGCCTTATCCAGGAAACACGAGGGGTCAGGGAATTTCCCTTTCCTAGCCAAGGGAAGCCATGATAGACTGTACCTGGAAAACTGGGACACTCCCACCCAAATACTGTGCTTTTCCCAAGGTCTTAGCAACTGGTAGACCAGGAGATCCTCTTCTGTGCCTATCTCAGCGGGTCCCACACCCACGGAGCCTTACTCACTCCTAGCACAGCAGTCTGAGATTGAACTGTGAGGCTGCAACCTGGCGGGGGGAGGGGCACCCGCCATTGCTGAGGCTTGAGTAGCTCACAGTGTAAACAAAGAGACCAGGAAGCAGGAACTGGGTGGGCAGAGCCCACCGCAGCTCAACAAGGCCTACTGCCTCTATAGACTCCACCTCTGTGGGCAGGGCATAGCTGAACAAAAGGCAGCAGAAAAGTTCTGCAGACTTAAACATCCCTGTCTGACAGCTCTGAAGAGAGCAGTGGTTCTCCCAGTATGGCATTTGAGCTCTGAGAACAGACACACTGCCTTCTCAAGTGGGTCCCTGATCCCTGTGTAGCTTAACTGGGAGACACTTCCCAGTAGGGGTCAACAGACACGTCATACAGGGGGATGCCCCTCTGGGACAAAGCTTCCAGAGGAAGGATCAGGCAGCAATATTTGCTGTTCTGCAGCCTGTGCTGGTGATATCCAGGCAAACAGGGTCTGGAGTGGACCTCCAGCAAACACCAACAGACATGCAGCTGCGGGACCTGACTGTTAGAAGGAAGATGAACAAGCAGAAAGAAATAGCATCAAAATCAAGAAAAAGGACATCTACATCAAAACCCCATCTGTAGGTCACCAACATTAAAGACCAAAAGTAGATAAAACCACAAAGATGGGGAGAAACCAGAGCAGAAAAGCTGAAAATTCTAAAAACCAGAGCACCTATTCTGCTCCAAAGGATTGCAGCTCCTCATCAGCAATGGAACAAAGCTGGATGGAGACTGACTTTGACAAGTTGACAGAAGTAGGCTTCAGAAGGTTGGCAATAACAAACTTCTCTGAGCTAAAGGAGCATGTTCTAACCCATTACAAGGAAGCTAAAATTCTTGAAAAAAGGTTAGACAAATGTCTAACTAGAATAAACATTGTAGAGAAGACCTTAAATGAACTGATGGAGCTGAAAACCATGGCATGAGAACTTCGTGATGCATGCACAAGCTTCAATAGGTGATTCGATCAAGTGGAAGAAGAGATATCAGCAATTGAAGATCAAATTAATGAAATAAAGTGAGACACCAAGATTAGAGAAAAAAGAGTTAAAAGGAATGAATAAAGACTCCAAGAAATATGGGACTATGTGAAAAGAACAAATCTACATTTGATTGATGTACCTGAAAGTGACAGGGAGAATGGAACCAAGTTGGAAAACACTCTTCAGGATATTATCCAGGAGAATTTTTCCAATCTAGCAAGGCAGGCCAATATTCAAATTCAGCAAATACAGAGAACACAACAAAGATACTCCTTGAGAAGAGCAACAGCAAGACACATAATTATCAGATTCACCAAGGTTGAAATAAAGAGAAAAATGTTAAGGGCAGCCAGAGAGAAAGGTTGGGTTACCCACAAAAGGAAGCCCGTCAGACCAACAGCAGATCTCTCGGCAGAAACCCTGCAAGCCAGAAGAGAGTGAGGGCCAATATTCAACATTCTTAAAGAAAAGAATTTTCAACCCAGAATTTCATATCCAGCCAAACTAAGCTTCATGAAGGAGAAATAAAATCCTTTACAGACAAGCAAATTCTGAGAGATTTTTGTGACCACCAGGCCCACCTTACAAGAGCTCCTGAAGGAAGCACTAAACATGGAAAGGAACAACCATTACCAGCCACTGCAGAAACATGCCAAATTGTAAAGACCATCAATGCTAGGAAGAAACTGCATCAATTAATGGGCAAAATAACCAGCTAACATCATAATGACAGGATCAAATTCACACATAACAATATTAACCTTAAATGTAAATGGACTAAATGCCCCAATTAACAGACGCAATCTGGCAAATTGGATAAAGAGTCAAGACCCATCAGTGTGCTGTATTCAGGAGACTCATCTCACATGCAGAGACACATATAGGCTCAAAATAAAGGGATGGAGGAAGATCTACCAAGCAAATGGAAAGCAAAACAAACAAACAAACAAAATGGGTGGGGGAGGGATGCAATTCTAGTCATTGATGAAACAAACCTTTAACCCAACAAAGATCAAAAGAGACAACGAAGGCCATTACATAATGGTAAAGGGATCAATTCACCAAGAAGAACTATGCTAAATATATATGCACCCAATACAGGAGCACCCAGATTCATAAAGCAAGTCCTTAGAGACCTACAAAGAGACTTAGAATGCCAAACAATAATAACGGGAGACTTTAACACCCCACTGTCAATATTAGACAGATCAATGAGACAGAAGGTTAACAAGGATATCTGGGACTTGAACTCAGCTCTGCAATAAGCAGACCTAGAAAACATCCACAGAACTCTCCACCCCAAATCAACAGAATAAACATTCTTCTCAGCACCACATCGCACTTACTCTAAAATTGACCACATAATTGGAAGTAAAGCACTCCTCAGCAAATGCAAAGGAATGGAAATCACAACAAACTGTCTCTCAGACCACACAGTGAAATTAAATTAGAACTCAGGACTAAGAAATTCACTCAAAACTGCACAACTACATGGAAACTGAACAACATACTCTTGAATGACTACTGGGTAAATAATGAAATGAAGGCAGGAATAAAGTTGTTCTTTGAAACCAATGAGAACAAAGACACAACATACCATAATCTCTGGGACACATTTAAAGCAGTGTGTACAGGGAAATTTACAGCACTAAATGCCCACAAGGAAAAGCAGGAAAGATCTAAAATCAATACCCAAACATCACAATTAAAAGAACTAGAGAAGCAAGAGCAAACAAATTCAAAAGCTAGCAGAAGACAAGAAATAACTAAGATCAGAGCAGAACTGATGGAGATAGAGACACAAAAAAATCCTCGGAAACTCAATGAATCCAGAAGCTGGGTTTTTGAAAAGATCAACAAAATTGATAGACCACTAGCAAGACTAATAAAGAAGAAAAGAGAGAATTAAATAGACACAATAAAAAATGATAAAGGAGATATCACCATCGATCCCACAGAAATACAAACTACTATCAGAGAATACTATAAACACCTCTGTGCAAATAAACCAGAAAATCTAGAAGAAATGGATAAATTCCTGGACACATACATCCTCCCAAGACTAAACCAGGAAGAAGATAAATCTTTGAATATACCAATAACAGGCTCTGAAATTGAGGCAATAATTAATAGCCTATCAACCAAAAAAAGTCCAGGACCAGATGGATTCACAGTCAAATTCTACCAAAGGTACAAAGAGGAGATGGTACCATTCCTTCTGAAATTATTCTAATCAATAGAAAAAGAGGGACTCCTCCCTAACTTATTTTATGAGGCCAACATCATCGTGATACCAAAGCCTGGCAGAGACACAACAAAAAAAGAGAATTTTAGACCAATATTCCTGATGAACATCAATGCAAAAATCCTCAATAAAATACTGGCAAACAGAATCCAACAGCACATCAAAAAACTTATCCACCATGATCAAGTCAGCGTCATGCCTGGGATACAAGGCTGGTTCAACATACACAAATCAATAAATGTAATCCATCATATAAACAGAACCAATGACAAAACCCACAAGATTATCTCAATTGATGCAGAAAAGGTCTTCGACAAAATCCAACAGTCCTTCATGCTAAAAACGCTCAATAAACTAGGTATTGATGGAACGTATCTCAAAATAATGAGCTATTCATGACAAACCCACAGCCAATATTATACTGAATGGGCAAAAACTGAAAGCATTCCCTTTGAAAAGTGGCACAAGATGAGGAACGCCCTCTCTCACCATTCCTATTCAACATAGTGTTGGAAGTTCTGGCTAGGGCAATCAGGCAAGAGAAAGAAATAAAGCATATTCAATTAGGAAAAGAGGTAGTCAAAATGGCCCTGTTTGCAGATGACATGATTGTATATTTAAAAAACCCCATTGTCTCAGCCCAAAATCTCCTTAAACTGATGAAACTTCAGCAAAGTCTCTGGATACAAAATCAACGTGCAAAAGTCACAAGCATTCCTATACACCAATAACAGACAAACAGAGAGTCAAATCATGACTGAACTCCCATTCACAATTGCTACAAAGAGAATAAAATACCTAGTAATCCAACTTACAAGGGATATGAAAGAACTTTTCAAAGAGAACTACAAACCACTGCTCAACGAAATAAAAGAGGACACAAACAAATGGAAGAACAGTCCATGCTCACGGATAGGAAGAATCAATATCATGCAAATGACCATACTGCCCAAGGTAGTTTATAGATTCAATGCCATTCCCATCAAGCTACCACTGACTTTCTTCACAGAATTGGAAAAAACTACTTTGAAGTTCATATGGAACCAAAAAAGAGCCCACACAGCCAAGACAATCTTAAGCAAAAGGAAAAAGGCTGGACGTATCACGCTACCTGACTTCAAACTATACTACAAGGCTACAGTAACCAAAACAGCATGGTACTGGTACCAAAACAGAGATATAGATCAATGTGAAAGAACGGAGGCCTCAGAAATAACACCACACATCTACAGCCATCTGACCTTTGACAAACCTGACAAAAACAAGAAATGGGGAAAGGATTCCATATTTAATAAATGGGGCTGGGAAAACTGGCTAGCCATAAGCAGAAAGCTGAAACTGGATCCCTTCCTTACTCCTTATACAAAAATTAATTCAAGACGGACTAAAGACTTAAATATTAGACCTAAAACAATAAAAAGTCTAGAAGAAAACCTAGGCAATACCATTCAGGACATAGGCATGAGCAAAGAGTTCATGAGCAAAACACCAAAAGCAATGTCAACAAAAGCCAAAATAGACAAATGGGATCTAATTGAACTAAATAACTTCTGCACAGCAAAAGAAACTACCATCAGAGTGAACAGGCAACCTACAGAATGGGAGAAAATTTTTGCAGTCTATCCATCTGACAAAG
>NW_012102110.1:5140258-5181269 GCF_000951045.1 Mandrillus leucophaeus
TACTATAAAGACACATGCACATGTATGTTTATTGCAGCACTATTCACAATAGCAAAGACTTGGAACCAACCCAAATGTCCATCAATGATAGACTGAATTAAGAAAATGTGGAATATACACCATGGAATACTATGCAGCTGTAAAAAAGGATGAGTTCATGTTCTTTCCAGGGACATGGATGAAACTGGAAACCATCATTCTCAGCAAACTGAATGTTCTCCGCAAGGACAGAAAACCAAACACCGCATGTTCTCACTCATAGGTGGGAATTGAACATGAGAACACTTGGACACAGGGTGGGGAACATCACGCAGTGGGGCCTGTTCGGGGAGTTGGGGGCTGGGGTGGGGATAACATTAGGAGAAACACCTAATGTAAGTGATGAGTTGATGGGTGCAGTAAACCAACATGGCACATGTATACCTATGTAACAAACCTGCAAGTTGTGCACATGTACCCTAGAACTAATAGTATAATAATAATAAAAAAAGTAGAAAGACAGGAAAATGTAAAATGGTGTCATTTTAGTGTTAATTAACATATCAGATTATCTTTCAGTGGAAAAATATAGGCAGCAGGAAAGTGTCATTAAAATGTTGAGTCTATTGAGTTTGTGTTGGGGGTAAAAAGAAATCTGAAAAGGTTAAAAACTGCAAGTATAGATTAGCTTTTCTCAGTTTTGCCAACACTGGCATGAGGCTATTAGAATCATGCCTTACAAATGTATGAAACCATAAAAATATTTTTCTTGTCGCTTAACTTGGTTCTGGAAATTCTAAAGGGAACCTTTCAAATAAAGCACAATTAATCACCAATTCAGTCATTTTGAAACACTTTGTTTCTGGAATAATTGAATAATTATATGATACTTCAAATGCAAGTTTTTGATATATATTTCTGTACCCCAAACTGAAAACTACTTCAGAAAAAGGATAATTTAATAAAGTTTTGCATCTTGAGAACTTTTGAACTGAATAAAACAATTTTATGTTGAAAAATAGAAGATTTTTGTTTTCTGGTTCTATTCTGTACTTTGTTTTTTAGTTTTTCCCTTCCCTTCTCTTTCCTCTATCCAGTTTTTAGCTCCTTGCTCATGTTTTTAATCCACTTATAGCACCTAGTTCTGTGATTTGAACATGGTAGGTGCTGAACAGTGTTTGTTAAATTGAATTTAAGTCAACATCACCACATATGGGCCCCTTTTACCTATGATTTTAGGACAAGGTTGACTTTTTGTCTTTCTGTTGAGTGATGAAAGCAATTTGGCAGGAGCTAGCAACTTTTCATTCCCTGGAATCACTTTTATTATTTATTTACTATTTGTAGTACAAACATGTTTCCAGGAACTTAAGCGACTAGAATGTAGTTTCCTACTTAAATTCAATTCCTCTATTTAGGAAACTTCTATCAGAGAGAGTTTGGCAAAATTCAGAAACTGGTAAGAAAAAAATGACTGCAACTATTCTTGGGATAGAAGAGAACAGAGATGAGAAATATTTATTAAATCCCTTCACACTTACCAGACCCATAACTGTTTCCAGAACCAGTTCAATCTAATTTTGTGTCTTGCACTATTTTATTTCGGGCTTACTGAACTTCACTGCCACAGGAGGGGGAATGGGTTTGGCAACACATTTCAGACTATTCTTTTTTCCTCTCTCTTACCCCATCTTCCTCCTAAATGGTTTGGGTCTTGGCAAAACCAAAAAGTGTTTTTCTCTAGTACTTTTAATTTTTTTAATTTTTAACTAAGTGTGCATTTCAAAGAAAATGTAACCCAGCTGTTTTTTAATCTTTTAAACAACCAAATGGTACTTTGTAAAAGCCATTCAATGTCCAAGAAGAATTTAGCCTCTTAAAAAAAAAGAAAGCCTTTCTTTCTTTGAACCAAGAATACAAGTCTTGCCAAAAGGGAAGAGTTGGAACCAAGAAAGACTGGGATTTGATTTAATTTAAACTTAGAATTTATAAGTGAGAGAATGATTGCAGCCTTGGCAGAATGTAAGTATTTCCAGGTAACTGAAATTTAACTCTTTTATTTATGAGCCCTGACCACATCCAATAGTGGTACTTCTATATTCTCTTCCCTGAGGATTTCTTGGAAGGGAAAATAGTGTCTATGTGTGTGAGGATTTTGGAAAGTGGGGACAATGAGCAGGAGGTTGTAACAGGAGGAATAGTAATCCTACGTACCCAGCAGCACCGAAACAAAAAGTAAAGTCAACACCGAGGCCTCAATATTTATAAAAATGACCACTTTCACAGATGCGAAAATGAAATTTACTCTTACATTATTTACAAGTAATTTACTGAATGATCATGACTTTTAATAAAAATGGAAAGAAAGAGAGAGATTTCACTTACGAGAGAGAACATTTCCTAATTCTGGAAAGGTCTATTTGTGGTACAGTAATTCATATTTTAATCACAAACTTTTATGTACTCACTAAAACAGATTACTAAAGTTCCTCCATTTGGCAAAACTTTGTTTTTCTAATTAGATGTCACCCAGTAATTGGAAGCAACACAACTGTATTTCTCTGAAGACATTTTATAATTCAAACATTTCACTAATGGCGAACAAACTGTCTCCATTTTCTATTGCCCTGAATTAAATTTTATTGGCAGTTAAGAAGAGAGTATTTTTATAGACTTTTCTATTAAAAAAGGTAAATTGTTCACATGCTAAAACTGGATGTTAGTGAGAATTATGTTGATACCACAGCAAATTTGGCCCAGACACATTATTTCCTACTGACTTAAAAGTGATACCACTTTCTATTATAAGACTACTTTGCATTTGTTATCTCTAATGTTCTTTTGGCATTGGTCTAGTAATGTTTTATACTTGTTTCTTACTTTTAAAATTTTTATTCTAAATGAAGTTCAGTTTAACATACATGCACTGAGAGCCTACTATGTGCCTGGTGTTGTCAGGACTCCAGAGAATCAAATACAAAAAATAAAAATTCATTCTCATTGGTAATCTCACCGTTGCCTGACTGCAGGGTAGCAGACGGGGTGGGTATGAGGGCAAGAAAGGAGTTGAACACCGTGAAAAGGACAAATGCAATTTCAGAGGGTGGAGAAGAATTACGGCCTCTAAGTCGTTAGAGCTTCATAGGAAGTAGAAAAAGAAAGTTCTTGTTCAGATGAGAAGTAGCTCCTAGGGGCACGTGGTTTGCAAAGTGGACAGTGCCTATGTGCAGGAAAAAAGAAGTTGGTGCTTCTGGGTGGCTACCGCCCACACTGGGGCTGTGTACCTGGAAAGGGTGGCAAGGACTGGATCTGAGGCCTCATTTACTTCACCTGCTGAACTAACATAACTACTGCATTGACTCTCTGAGGAGACAAGAGGAATTGGGAGAAAATTCATGTCTGAAAAAAAGCTTTAAGAGGTTGTTGTGGGGATTATGACATTAAACCGCCAACATAATCTTACAAAAGTTTCACCAAAATCTCTATTGTTCAAGAATGCTTTTGGTGCTTTTTTCTTTTGTTCCTGGAGGATATTAAGTAGTATTGAAATCTGCATCAAAATTGACTTGAGGTGTCAACAGAGGGTAGAAGACATCTGAATCACAACAATAACTAAGTCACACTCTTCCCTTGGAGTAGCTCACTGACTAGTGGAGACAGATGGACAACCTAGACAGGTAATTTGAATACAGTCTGGTAAACTCAATAGCATATATGCAGAGGGTGTGCTGTCTCAGGGAGCAGGTGCTAGATCTAAGTTGTGCCCTGGACAATACTTAGCAACATTCACGTATGTGGTAAGTAACTACTTGCAGAATCAAATTGAAGAAATAGTGCAACTCTGGATCTATTTACTAATCTATTTTTCTCACCTTCAACAATTTTTCTTAAACTAAATCAGTTATAATTTATTTACTTTTCCTCAGATCCAAAGGAAATAAAATCGTTTGAGAAAGAATGATTGGGCAACTTTGAGGCATTTTTTTTGAAACTCATGTATGTTTTCACTTCCTATTTCCTTATTGTTTAGAAAACAAATACTTGAATAAAATTCAAGTTCAATAGCTTATGCAGATTTTTCTTAAACTAGTAATAGAAAGCACCAAGAATCCAGGTGCTTTCATTGTGAGAAATTTGAACTGATCTGGGCATTTATTTTCATGGTAATGAATGTGTAGCAGAGGAAAAAGAAGAAAAAAAAACTATGACAACATGAAGTCATCATCCTTCCTGTCCAGGGTGAGAGCCCTTAGAATGGCTTAGTGACAGATACACTGAAGGACAGAACCAATTACAAAAAGACTAGGGCTGATAGGACCACACAAGAAAAGAGCAGGTTGGGCGCCACACAGTGGCTCACACCTATAGTCCCAACACTTTGGGAGGCCGAGGCAGGAGGATTGGTTGAGGCCTGGAGTTTGAGACTAGCCTAGGCAACATGAGAAGACCCTGTCTCTACAAAATATACAGAATTAGTCGAATGCGGTGGTGTGTGCCTGTAGTCACAGCTACTGGGGAAGTTGAGGTGAGATCAAGTCTGCGTTGAACCGTGATCATGCCGCTGCACTTCAGCCTAGGGAACAGAGTGAGACTCTGTCACAAACAAACAAACAACAACAACAAAAAACCCAAAACAACAAAAAAAAGAAAAAAAAAAGAAAAAGAAAAAGAAAGAGCAGGTTGGTGAGAACTGGCTTGGGCAAAAAGAGAAGGATGTGGAAAACATAGAAAGCTCAGGCTATTTGACTGCATTATATTGTGGAAAAGATGGAAAGGCTTGAAAGGGCTTGCATCCAAAAAAAGCCTTTGAAAAATGTCATTCTCATCATTATAGTTCCCTGTGAATCTCTACAGTTTTTCTTTGTCTGTTGGAGTTTTTGTATTTAAATTCCAGTACCCTTGTTTTGTACAATTTTTTTTACCATTATTTGTCAAGAAGTAAGTATTGCTTTTTACCTATGACAACAATTTGAAAAGGAAAATCTATGTGGCGTCAGGAAGTAGCTGCTCCTGACTGGAGAAAAAGATCTAGCAGGAAAAGTGGGAAGGTGCTAGAGGAAACCTATGATTGCTTCACAAATTTGTCCAAGGACAGCCTTACCCTACAAAACAGACATTGTCCTTATGACCTAACATGTTGATAATCAAGATTTAAGCTCATCCACTTTCTTGCTTGCATGGAAAGAAGGAAGAGAATTCTTATACCTTCAATATTTGTGATTATTAGGTGTTTTCACAAATGATTTTTTATGTACTTCTTGTAACAGTTGCATGGCTTACCAGTTATCATTTCTATAGCTAATGAAAAACAGAGTTGGAATGTAAACCCAGAATTCTAACAATAAGTCCAATTCTCTTTTTCCTTTTCAAGATGATTGTTCATTTCCTGGCACTACTTGTTTCCTTTTTCTCTCTAATGATCCCACTATTGGCATTTTGGATATTCTTAGTCACATTTTCTCTGAATATCTCCCTGAATTAGGTACGATTGTTCCAATTTATAGATGAGATAATTGAGGCACAAACAGATTAGGCAACAAGCCAGTGTTGCAGAGCTAGATAACAGTACAGCCAGGGTGCCATCTCAGGCATGCCGCCATGATCTGAGCCAACCCTGAGGCTCTTTCTGCCTCTTGGTTTCCAAGAGGCCATCCCGTTTTGACTGTGATCTCCCTAGGATCCTGAGGACCCACTGGTTTATTTGTTGTGGGTATCACTAGAGGCTTGAAAAAAACATCCAGTGACCTTGGCACTGAGATGATCTACAAGTAGATGTGCAAAACTTGGCCGTCGCCACGGTCCCTTCAATAACGCCAGATTAGCGATGGGAAAACTGAAGAGTCTTGTCTGGTGTGGAGTTCCTGTGACTGCTTTCACCCTGGTGCTGTCCCAGACCAATTTGGAGTTTACGGAAAAAACTAATAGGAACCAGAGTAATTGGAAACCGTTTGCAGAGATAAGCTAGCAAGTTCAGACTTCCATTTTTTTTTCTAATGAAAAAGCCATAAAGGAAACATGTCAGAGAGTGAATATTGCCATCTCCCCTCCACCTCTAGCGGAAAGCAAGCAGGTAAGCAACAGGATACAGGGCGTCTTAGCAGAGTCTCTCATAACTCTGCCCCTCACTTGAGTGTAAATCATTCTCCAATTGCAGATCAGACATAAATCGTTCTGAAACCACAGTGCTCACTAAATGTTATTGTGTTATTGAGACATAAATCCTATGTCAGCTCGATGAAATGTCTATGGCCATCGCATTAAACAAGTCAAGGCAACTACTTAACGATTTCCAAACATTCTATTATTAAAGTTCAGACAAGAGGTTTGAGAGGAAAGCCATGTTAAAATGGACTTTAAACAGCCATTTCTCACATTTGTTTGATGAACAATAGCCGTAATGAGTGCCCCAGCTCTGAACTCCATCTCAGCAGACAGGCTTAGAATGGACAACATAGGTCATCAAGAGGAAGCAGCCTTGGTTTTGGGAGCCCCCTTTGACCTTTGCAACTTCTCAGTATGTAAAGCACAGGCATCTCTATTTTATGTTGATTATCATCTCAGGCATCTCTGTCTTAACCTGTCTCTAGGGCACCTTCTACAGGGTGAAGAATGAAAAGAACTTGCTTTGTCCAATAGTTGTGATACCAGTCACCTGCTAACAGCTCCAATATATGTAAATTAAGTAGAGCATTTTCTATCTGGACAGCTCCTTAGAGTTTCTGAGAATTTCTCCATGCATTTGATCTACATCCTCTTCCCCTTTCCCTGCTACTCTATAGAAAAATTGAAATGATCAAAAAAAGAACTTTTCTAACATCTTGCATCTACATTACAAATATATCTGCATCTTCTTTTCCATCCCTGATGTCAGCATGGGAGACACGTTCTTCCGTTGACTCACGATGAGTCATTCTACCTCTCCTGGTGTTTCATCCTTTTTGTCCCTTCCCTCGCTCCCCACTCCCCAGGGACTTTGCAGTACCGAATTTTTTTCTCATCCTTGCTCTATTTACAACCATTTCTGTTTTTACTGACCCCTTCCCATTATCATTTAAATAGACTCAAGTCCTCCACATATTTCAATAAGCAAATAAGCCTCTGTCAAACTCCACCTCCATCTTCTGCCTTATATGTATCCTTCTTTCACTGCTAAACTTTTGTAAAATAGATAGATATGTAATAGTTGTATGTATTTACAGGGATCACATGGCATTTTGATACATGTACACAAAGTATAATGATCAAATCAGGGTAGTAGAGATATCCATTTCCTCAAATATTATCACTTCTTTGTGTTGGGAACATTTCAAATCTTGTCTTTTAGTTGTTTTGGAAATATACAATAAGTTATTTATAACTATGGTCTTACTCTCTTACTCTTCACCTCCCCTTTAATTCTCAAGCCATGACAGTCTGCCAAAGTCACTGGGTAGGTTAGAAGTCTGACTATAAGTACAAGAAAACCCAACTCCAACTGGATTAAATTATGAAGGAAATTTTGGCTCACTTAACTGGAATACCAGGGATAGAAAACTGATCAGACATCATTCCATCCTGTGGCTACAGGTCTGCTCTCTTACATGAATCAACTGGGCACAAGATGGCTGCAGCTGGTCCTGACTTCACCTTGGCACACAAACAATATTCAGAAGACGGAAAGCCATCCCTTCTTACAGGTTTTTTGGAAACATAGAAACTTTTCCTACAAAGTCTCAGAAATTTCCTTTCACATTTTCTTGGTGTGAATTATCTGTTATGTGCCAATTCCTGAAACAATTATTAAGGCCAGAGGGATGCCATGCAAGTGTCTCACTTACAAACATTAAAATTTCTCATATATCAGTAGTTCTCAACCAGGAGTGATTTTATCCCTGAGGGTACATTTGGTATTGTCTGGAGTAATTTTTTACGGTTATGACTGGGGTGGGGTAGTAATGGCATCTAGTGGGTAGAGGCCAGTGATGCTGCAAAACATCCTACCATGCACAGGATATCCCCCTACAACAAAGGATTGCCAGTCTAAAATATCAATAGTGTCAACATTCTTTGTTATCTCCCACCTCCCATAAATGACCAGCCTCTGTGAATGCTAACTCTCACTTTCCTACTTCAAGTAACTATCATTTTTCACTGGTATTATTTCACTTGCATCATTTTTCTAACTGGGATGTCCAATTTTGCTGCCATTCAATTCACTTTGCGTAATGCATTCTATATCAATTAAGGTCTGGTTATTTAAGAAATAAAATTAAAATAAGCAAGATATAAATTTATTTTTCTCTCATGCAAAAGAAGTCTGAAGTTAAGTGGGTCCAGGGTTAAAAGTAGAGTTCCTTGGCATGGACCCAAGTTTGTTCTATCTTGCTACTTTGCCATCTTTAACATGTGAATTTTTCTATGTGTTCCGAAGCATTTGATTGAGCAACGACAATCACAACCACTGTGTCAACTAGCAAGAGAGGAAATGGCAAAGAAAGGGTTAACTTCCTAGAAGTTAAACATATTTGTTCTGCTTACAGCTCATCAGACTTTACTTAGTCCTACTGCCACACTTAGCTATGAAAGCCTGTCAAATGTGGGGCTTATTTCAAGTGCCTGTGAATTTAACTAAAAATTACTATTTCTACTATTAAGGAAGGTGTGAGAAAATACATATTGTGTAACAACCAAATAGTCTCTGCCAGAAAGTCAGAGTCATCTTTCTAAAGAGAAAAAATGATCATGCAATTTCTGCTTAAAATCCTTTTTAGATGACTCTATATGACAAATAGAATAAATTTTGAACCCCCTAATTAAAGAGGTTTAAAATGCTAATCACAGCGGGGTGTGGTGGCTCATGTCTGCAATCCTACCACTTAGGGAAGCAGAGGCAGTCAGATTGTTTGAGCCCAGGTGTTCAAGACCAGTCTGGGCAACATGGTGAAGCTCTGTCTCTACAATAAATACAAAAAAATTAGCCAGGCATGGTGGCGTGCGCCTGTAGTTCCAGCTACCTGGGAGGCTGAAGTGGGAGGATCACCTGAGGCAAGGCACTCCAGCCTGGGTGACAGAGTGAGACCCTGTCTCAAAAACAAAAAACAAAAAAGGTGCTTATCAGTCTTTGATCTGTGGTGAACTTCTCTGGTCTTGTCTTTAATGATTTCCCCAAACTTATGCTACCTTCTCAAATGCAGTTATACTGCACTTATTAACAGATTCCTAAACCACTCTTTCTCTTTGTCTCGCTCTATGCCCCTTTCTCCGCCTGAATTGCCCTTCCTTCACTTACCTAATTTCTGCTCCTTGTTTCTCTCTTTTCTCAGATCAGATGTTATTTTCTCTGGGACTCCTTTCTGGACACATCATGATTGAGTGAGGAGGGCTCTCTTCTGTTTACCCACAGCCCAAAATGCTCAGCCCTGTTTGAACAATGTATTGTTATTGCCACTTTCCTTCTTGCATTGGCCCTTTAAGCTGTGCTTCTTTAGGGCAAAGATTGTGTCATAATACACAGTAAGCACTTATTAAATAATACTTGAATAAATGACTGCATTACCTCATTTGGCCCTCAGAAACACCCTTCAAGGCAAGCAACCTTATTTATTTTTACAGACTAATTAACTAAAGTTAAGGAAATTTATGTGTGCCCAAAGCCATAACACCAGCAAGGGGCAGAACTTGGGCTGCTTCCAATTCTGATTTCCAACCTGGTTCTCACTTTACAATACCACAGGTTTTTTTTTAACTTATCCTCTCTTATGCTTACACTGTAATATTGACTTTGTGCTTTGTGTTCATGGTCATTTCGCAGTAGCACCCACTTGCCACTTTCAATTCACTCCAAGTTGTTATGGATCTTTAAACTGTTTTCTGTTCAGCCTTATATATGCAGATGTTATAAACCTCTCTCTATGTATGCCTTTGCCTTGAAAGTATTTAAGACAAATGCAAAACCTGAAGGACATCATTGGTTCCCTATCCAATAGCCAATCTTCCTCTTTGGCTTTAGTAAAAATATAATTCCTTTAATTTAGATATTTGGTGGCCTTGTGTTTTAGAGAAAGCTGAGCTTCCCTGATCCACAAAGGCAATCTGTATTAGTCTAAGCAAAGATAGTAATCCTATTCCCCTCTCTAAGAGCTCATTTAGGAATGGGCATATAAAACCAATTTTGCCAGTAATGTTTAAAGGAAAGTCTGCTCTAGGTCTACTCTAGGGCATCCTGTTTTTTTTTTTTGTTTTTTTTTGGTTTTTTTTTGGTTTTTTTTAAGGACACAGTGAGAGGTTGTGGCATGTCTGTCTCCATGCTGTCATCAGCATTTCATGTTTTAATCTGCTTTGACCATCTTGGGTCCACCAGGAGTGTCAGTATGCTGAAGACGGCAGAGGGGAGACACAGATGCATCTGGTTCCTGATGACCTGCCTGAGTTTTGAATAGATCAACTCCAGAACTGTCCTACCTTAAGATTTCCTGTCATGTGAGAACCTCAACATTACTTAACATTTAAGCCACTCATAGTTGCATATTTTCTGCTTTCTGCAACCAAAAGCATTCTAAATAGAATACCAACCTGGAATTGCATTGGGGAACTCATCAAAATGAACTCTACACTGACCTTTGTATAAAGAAAATCACATTGCTTGATCGTTCTCTTTCTTAAGTTTGGATTTCAGTGTTGCTCCTACATTAAATGCCTAATACATATTAATGATATATGAAATATATTAGATAATCTCTAAGTTGTATAAACCTGAATCCAGTTCCCAAGAAACCTGTGCCACACTGCTGTGACACTGAGTATGACCTTTCTCAGGATTTTTCATTCTGAGACCTTAGTTTTCTTCTCTCCAGTCTTTTATACACAGATAATATATGCCTTTGCCTTGAAAATACTAAATACCTTGGAGGATAATTCTTTGGGTCGCTGACTTGCTAAAACATATATGTTCATTTAAAGTAAAAATCTGCTGTGAAAAAGGTCTGTCACACCCCATTTCCCATCAGAACTCTAACTCATTTTAGCCCGCTTCACCTCTTCCTCTGGGAAATATGAGACACGCCGTCTTTGGAAATAGTTTTGGCTTGTGAAAGGGAAGCCCATCAGTCATATTTTCAGGTGTAAGTCCTAAATTATGTATTTAAAATAAAATATATCCTCTCCTCTGGGGAAGTATGCATAGCATGACATATGAACCTGAAATGGCCTGTAGGTTTTACTTAGCTAAAGAGTGACATATACTTGTATGATATTTTTTTTGCATCCCCTGTGCCTGTGAGAGTAAGAAGAAATTACCTGAGAAGATAAGAATATTCTGGGTACTAAACAGATCCTGGATATCATTCAGTCTAACAGCTTCATTTTACTGGGATCTGGCTCACTACTTCTGGAACAATAGCTGATAAAGTCAATGGAGAAAGAATTCTTTAGAGTTTCTGATGTTGCTCCTATAGGAGTAGTTAGAGTTTACTCTGTGCAGGGCTGGAGTGAGGAAGGGACAGAGGCAGTAGATTTGTTGGAATGCCTAAATCAGTAATAAAGAGAGGTTATTGTGGCAGGGATAGGATAATGATGTGGGAAGGAGGAAGACAAAGAGATACAATGGGTTCTATACAATTCAAGTGGTTAAGGGCATGGGTTCCACGCACATGAAGGTGCACTTGGGTTTGAATTCCGGTCCTCCATTTGGTAACTGTGTATCTGTATTAATTAGGCTACAGGCATGGCTTCTATAACAAAGGGATTCAAAAAAATCAGTGCCTTAAACAAGTTAGAAATTAGTTTATATAACACGTAAAATTCTGGGTGAGGTGATTTGGGCTGTTAATTCCAGGTAGATGGTCCAGAACTGCTATGGAAGCTCTACCAGTATTAGGAATGCAGGATCTCTTTTTTCAAATAGCCTTTCCACCCTCAAAATTCTGTTTCCAACTCTTGCTCCAAGAAGGCCGCTCCAGTTCACACTCTCATGTCTGCATTCTAGACAGTAGACAGGAGAAGGAAGGGAAGGCATATTTCTACCACTAAGGGGCATGACCAGGAAGTTGTATCAATCATTTCCAGTCATAGCCCTTCAACCAGCACTTGATCACATGGCTCTTCTTTGCTGAAACAGAATCTGAGAAGTAAAGCCTTAGCGGGATAGTGATGTGCCAGGTAAAATGTAAATTGCCATAGATAGGGAAATAAGCCTAGGAGAGATTTGCCTATGCCGCAATGATGTAGGCAAATTACTTAATTCCATACTTTAGTTTTTCCATATGTAAAATGAGAATTACAATACTTCCTACCCATATCAGATATGATTGTGCTCTGTTGTTAGTTACACAGAACCTGACAAGGCATAGCTATAAAGCAAGGTTTCTGAACTTCAGCACTATGGAATTTTGAACCAGATAATTCCTTATTGTGAAGGGCTGTCCTGTGCGTTGTGAAATGTTTAGCATCATTCTTGGCCTCTGCTCACTAGATGCCAGTAGTACTCCCCTCATCGTAAAAACCAAAAATGTCTCATAGAAATGTATCTTTGGGGGAAAATAGTCCCTGGCTGAGAACCACTGCTATAGAGAAAAGGGGTTTGAGTTGTATTTTTCCCCCTGCGCTTAAGATAATCTGAAGAAAAGCAATCCAGGGCAGTATGGTCACTTAAAGAAGATTCAGTGATGACTTAAGGAGGAAGACCCTCCATTTTTCTGCTCTACCATCCTTGGCACATGGCTTTTGTCCATAGAGTTGTTGCTTATCATGGTCTGACCCCAATCTGGTTTTCTATCCTAGATAACTGGCATTGCCCCACTCAAATGCCAGTAAGAGCAGGAAGGCTTTTGCCTTTGTACTCCCATCATGTAGTGCAGTGCCTTGCATTAATATATATTTGTACAGTGCAAAAAGTTATAACCTGAAAGTGGTATTTGTGGGCTTGTATCAATCAGGATTATTAGTTACAAAGGAAAAAAAGTCATTCCTTGTAAGTATTAAAGGAGATAGGGCACTCACAGAGATTTGGGAGGGCTGAAGAACCAAACTAGGAACATAATAGCCCAGCCAGGAACCATGCCCAAGCATGCTCAATCATGCTACAGATCTGTTTTAGCAAAGCAATGCCGGTGCCACCTCTCAACACCACCACCATAGTGTGTACCCATGATGAGCAATGGAATGCTAGAAGGTCTTCCCTTGCTAGCCCCAAAGAAGCAGATGCCACCATCTGTGTGATCACCAAGGTGCTTGATTTCTCATGCATACTCTTTGTCACATTGCTATGATTGTTAATTTTATGTGTCAACTTCACTGGGCTACGAGTGCTCCAACATTTGGTGGAACATTATTCTGGGAAGGTCTGTGAGGGTTTTCTAGATGGGATTAACATTTGAATTAGTAGACTGTGTAAAGGAGATCCTCTTCCCCAATGTGGGCGGGACTCATCCCATCTGGTGAAGGCCTGAGTAGAGCAAAACTCTCACCCTCCCAGGAGTAAGGAGGAATTCATCCTACCTCCTGCCTGACT
Organism: Mandrillus leucophaeus; assembly: GCF_000951045.1. Taxonomy (NCBI): domain Eukaryota; kingdom Metazoa; phylum Chordata; class Mammalia; order Primates; family Cercopithecidae; genus Mandrillus; species Mandrillus leucophaeus. The sequence continues at coordinate 5,153,724 of NW_012102110.1, forward strand.
GCTTTTGAGCTGAGACATAGTGTTTTTTGTTTTTTTGTTTTTTTTTTTTCCCTCCTTTTCCACTCATACTGAAATATTGGCTCTTCCTGGGTCTTGAGCCAGCCAGCATTCAGACTGAAACCACATCATCAGCTCTCCTTGGTGTCCAGCTTTCTGACTGCAGATTTTGGAACTTGTCAACCTCCAGAATTACATGAGCCAATTCCCCCTTTTTTTTTTTTTTTTGAGATGGAGTCTCATTCTGTTGCCCAGGCTGGAGTGCAATGGCGTGACCTCAGCTCACTGCAACTTCCACCTCCCAGGTTCAAGCAATTATCCTACCTCAGACCCCCAAGTAGCTGGGATTACAGGTGCATGCCACCCTGACCAGCTAATTTTTGTATTTTTAGTAGAGATGGGGTTTCACCACATTGGCCAGGCTGGTCTTGAACTCCTGACCTCAAGTGGTCTGCTCGCCTTGACTTCCCAAAGTTCTGGGATTGTAGGCATGAGCCACCGCGCCCTGCTGCCAATTCCTTATAATAAATCTTTGTCTCTCTCTTTTTTTAAAAAAATATAATATATATATATGTATGTATATAAACACATGTATGTATATATACACAATGTACTGTTGCTTCTGTTTCTCTGAAAAACTCTGACTAATACAGTCACCAAATTAAAATCTCAAATAGGTATGACTGAGTGATGATCCAGGTGACATGTCTACAGCCTAGCTGCAAGTGAACTGAGAAAATGAATGTTCTGACATCTTCCCGTGAAAGGCAAGATGAACACGGTGGAGAACTATAAAAATACAGGGATGATGTCAAAATATTGGAGGCTACAAATGATAAATGCTTTTCTCATAATTGGCCTTGTTCCTTAGAAGAAAATATATGTAGAGACACATTGAATGTGGCCCACTCATTATCCTGAATGTCACCTTTGTGAGAAAAGGAAGGAATCAAAGAGAATTCCTCTTCCCTCCCGACAGCTGGAAGCAGAACTTGTCTTTGCCATCAGTTCCTTTACATTTTATCTGAGTCACACCCTGATGCTCCTGTGTTGCCCTCTCCCTCTCTCTCTCTTCCTCCCTCCATCCTTTCTTTTCTTCCTTCATTTTCTTTTATATAGTTCTTTGTTTTTGCTTCAGGTGCATTGATGCATACAAACATAAAAACATCTGCTGGCTGAGTATGGTGACTCATGACTGTAATTCCAGCAGTTTGGGAGGCTGAGGTGGACAGATCACTTGAGCCCAGGAGTTCAAGACCAGCCTGGGCAACATGGTAAAACCCCATCTCTACAAAAAAATACAAAAATTAGCCAGGCCTGGTGGCAGGCACCTATAGTCAAGCTACTTGGGAAGCTGAGATGAAAGAACACTTGAGCCTGGAAGGTGGAGGTTGCAGTGAGCCGAGATTGTGCCACTGCCCTCCAGCCTGGGCCATAGAGTAAGACACCATAAAAAAAAAAAAAGTTCACTGCTTTTCTTAGTTCATGGCACTTTACCATCATGAGTCCATTCACGGGTCTTTTCTTGTTTTGTTTATTGTTTGTTTATTAATTCCTTTAAAAAGTTTTTATTTTATCTTATTAAATTTTTTTTTCCAGGTCAGGTGTGGTGGCACACACTTGTAATCACGCCTGTAATCAGGCACACGCCTGAGGTCAGGAGTTCGTGACCAGCCTGACTAACATGGTGAAACCCCGTCTCTACTAAATACAAAAAAATTAGCCCAGCATGGTGGCACATGCCTGTAATCACAACTACTTGGGAGGCTGAGACAGGAGCATCACATGTACCTGGGAGGTGGAGGTTGCAGTGAGCTGAGAGAGTGCCATTGCATTTCAGCCTGGGCAATAAGAGCAAAATTCCGTCTAAAAAAAAATTTTTTTTTACAATACTTTCATGGGTACACATGGTTTTTGGTTACATGGATAAATTATATAGTGGTGAAGTCTGGGCTTTTAGTGTACCCATCACCTGAACAGTGTACGTTGTACACAATAGGTAGAATTGTGTACACCTCTTGAATACTTTGCATACCCATAGCTTAGCTCCCACTTAAAAGCCACATGTGGTATTTGGTTTTCTGTTTCTGATTTACTTCACTTAGGATAATAGCGTCCAATTCCATCCAAGTTGTTGTAAAAGACATGATTTTTTTTTTTTTTTTGGCTGAGTAATATTTCATGGTATATAGACATCACATTTTCTTTATCCACTCATCGGTTGATGGGCACTTCAGTTGTTTCCATAACTTTGCAATTATGAATTGTGCCACAATAAACATGCACAAGAAGGTGTCTTTTTTACATAATGACTTCTTTTCCTTTGGGTAGATACCCAGTAGTGAGATTGCTAGATTAAATGGTAGATCTACTTTTAGCTTTTTGAGAAATCTCCATACCATCTTTCTTAGTGGTTGTACATTCCCACCAGCAGTGTATAAGGGAACACTTTTCCCACATCCACACTTAAATTCCTATATCCCACTCACATTGTTCTCTCTACACATAGACAAACATTCTCAGATGGTGCATAACGGTTTTAATATGTTCTTGCAAAATATACATTGTGTACTTATCATGGCATGTGATATGATTTGGCTGTGTCTTCACCCAAATCTCATCTTGAATTCCCACATGTTGTGGAAAGTACCTGATGGCAGGTAATAGAATCATAGGAGCTGGTCTTTACTGTGCTGTTCTCATGCTAGTGAATAAGTCTCACAAGATTTGATAGTTTTAAAAATGAGAGTTTCCCTGCACAAGCTCTCTTTTTGTCTGCCACCATCCACATAAGATGTGACTCGCCCCTCCTTGCCTTCAACCATGATTGTGAAGCTTCCCCAGCCACATGGAACCTCTTTCTTTTGTAAATTGCCCAGTCTCAGTATGTTTTTAGTAGCAGTGTGAAAATGAACTAATATGGTAAATTGGTACCAGTAGAGGAGATGCTGCTGAAAAGATATCTGAAAATGTGGAATCAACTGGAACTGGGTAACAGGCAGAGGTTGGAACAGTTTGGAAGGCTCAGGAGAAGACAGGAAAATGTGGGAAAGTTTGGAACTCTTTAGAGACTTGTTGACAAAAATGCTGATAATGATGTGGACAATGAAATCCAGGCTGAGATAGTCTCAGATGGAGATGAGGAACTTGTTGGGGATTAGAGCAAAGGTGACTCTTGTTATGTTTTAGCAAAGAGATTGGTGGCATTTTGCCCCTGCCCTAGAGATTTGTGGAACATTGAACTTGAGAAAGATGATTTGGGGTATGTGATAGAAGAAATTTCTAAACAGCAAAGCATTCAAGATGTGACTTGGGTGCTGATAAAGGCATTCAGTTTTATAAGAGAAGCAGAGTATAAAACTTCAGAACATTTGCAGCCTGATGATGCGATAGAAAAGAAAATCCCATTTTCTGAGGTGAAAATCAAGCAGGCTGCAGAAATTTGCATAAATAATGAGGAGCTGAATGTTATTCACCAAGACAATGGGGAAAATGTCTCCAGGGCATGTCAGATGTCTTCATGGCAGCCCCTCTCATCACAGGCCTGAAGACGTAGGAGGCAAAAATGGTTTTGTAGACTGGGCTGAGGGTACCTGTGCTGTGTGTAGCCTAGGGACTTTGTGCCCTGTGTCCTAGCCACTCCAATTGTGGCTGAAAGTGGCCAGTGTAGAACTCAGACCATGGCTTCAGAGAGTGCAAGCCCCAAACCTTGGCAGCTTCCATGTGATATTGAGCCTGCAAGTGCACAGAAATCAAGAACTGGGGTTTGGGAGCCTCTGCCTAGATTTCAGAGGATGTATGAAAATGCCTGGATGCCCAGGCAGAAGTTTGCTGCAGGGGCAGGGTTCTCATGGAGAACCTCTACTAGGGCAGTGTGGAATGGACATATGGGGTCAGAGCCCCACACAGAGTCCCTACTGGGGCATTGCCTAGTGGAGCTGTGAGAAGAGGGCCACCATCTTCCAGACCTCAGAATGGTAGATCCACCAACAGCTTGCACCATGCATGGAAAAGCTGAAGACACTCAATGCCAGCCCATGAAAGCAGCTAGTCATGCTTAGACATATATGATTAATCAGGCATAATCTGATTAGTCATGATTATGAGGGAGGCTGTATCCTGCAGAGCCACAGGGGCGAAGCTACCCAAGACCATGGGAATGCACCACTTGCATCAGCATGACCCAGATGCGAGACGTGGAGTCAAAGATCATTTTGGAGCTTTAAGATTGGACTGCACCACTGGATTTCAGACTTGCATCAGGCCTATAGTCCCTTAGTTTTGCCCAATATCTCCCATTTGGAATAGCTGTATTTACCCAATGCCTGTGTCCCCATTGTATCTAGGAAATAACTAACTTGCTTTTGATTTTATAGGCTCATAGGCAGAAGGGACTTGCCTTATCTCAAATAACTTTGGACTGTGGACTTTTGAGTTAATGCTGAAATGAGTTAAGACTTTGGGGAACTGTTGGGAAGACACAGTTGGTTTTGAAATGGTGGGACATGATACTTGGGAGGGGCTGGGGTGGAATGATATGATTTGACTGTCTCCCCACACAAATCTCATCTTGAATTCCCACGTGTTGTGGGAGGGACCCGGTGGGAGGTACTTGAATCATGGGGCCAGGTCTTTCCTGTGCTATTCTCATGATAGTGAATAAGTCTCACGAGACCCAGTGGCTTTAAAAAGAGGAGTTTCCCTGCAAAAGCTCTTCCTCTTTGCCAGCCACCATCCATGTAATATGTGACTTGCTCCTCCTTGCCTTCCACCATGATCGTGAGACCTCCCCAGTCACGTGGAACTGTGAGTCCAATTAAACCTCTTTCTTTTATAAATTGCTTAGTCTCAGGTATGTCTTTATCAGCAGCATGAAAATGGACTAATACAGCATGCATTTTTAATTTATCTAAGTGATATTGGGCTCTTTTTAAAAATTATACTTTAAGTTTTGGATACATGTGCAGAACATGCAGGTATGTTACATAGGTGTATACACATGCCATGGTGGTTTGCTGCACCCATCAACCCATCATCTACGTTAGGTGTTTCTCTTAATGCTATCCCTCCCCTAGGCCCCCATCCCCCGACAGGCCCCACTGCGTGATGTTCCCCTCCCTGTGTCTATGTGTTCTCATTGTTCAACTCCCACTTATGAGTGAGAACATACAGTGTTTGGTTTTCTGTTCGTGTGTTAGTTTGCTGAGAATGATGGTTTCCAGCTTCATCCATGTCCCTGCAAAAGATGGCTGCATAGTATTCCATGGTGTATATGTGCCACATTTTCTTTATCCAGTCTATCATTGATGAACATTTAGGCTGGTTTCAAGTCTTTGCTGTTGTGAACAGTGCTGCAATAAACATATGTGTGCATGTGTCTTTATAGTAGAATGATTTATAATCCTTTGGGCATATACCCAGTAATGGAATTGCTGGGTCAAATGGTATTTCTGGTTCTAGATCCTTGAGGAATCACCATACTGTCTCCCACAATGGTTGAACTAATTTACACTCCCACCAACAGTGTAAAAGCATTCCTGTTTCTCCACATCCTCTCCAGCATCTGTTGTTTACTGACTTTTTAATGATTGTCATTCTAATTGGTGTGAGATGGTATCTCACTATGGTTTTGATTTGCATTTCTCTAATGACCAGTGATGATGAGCTTTTTTTTTCATGTGTTTCTTGGCCACATAACTGTCTTCTTTTGAGAAGCATTTGTTCATATCCTTCACCCACTTTTTGACTAGAAAATCTAGAAGAAATGGAAAAATTCCTGGACACATACACTCTCCCAAGACTAAACCAGGAAGAAGTCTAATCCCTGAACAGACCAATAACACGTTCTGAAATTGAGGCACTAATTAATAGTCTACCAACCAAAAAAAAGCCCAGGACCAGTTGGATTCACAGCTGAATTCTACCAGAGGTACAAATAGGAGCTGGTACCATTCCTTCTGAAATTATTCCAAACAGTAGAAAAAGAGGGACTCCTCCCTAACTCATTTTACGACAGATCATTTTTATATTACATGTTGTTTCCCTTTTTTTTTCATTAGGTAATGTATATCTGTTGAAGTTGCTTTCTGTTCATCTACTTGGTTACTTCTAACTGCTGCATGGTTTTCATTCAGCACATTTTTCTAACCATTCTCCTGAAATGGACACCTACAGTGTTTCAAACTTCTCATCATCAAACACCCACTATCAAGAATACACAGAATTGAACATCTTCAGTATGCCCTCTTATTGACCTGAGTGAGTAGTGTTTGGTAAATATGGCTAGGTAGAATTGCCAGGTCATGGGGGTACAGATTGGTCATTTGTGCATATAGTGTCAGTTTGCTGTCCAGAATGGCTGCAGCAGTTGATTTTGTTATGTGTTCGTTGCAGTATTGAGGGTTCCTATATACCCACATTCTCTCTAATATTTGGCATTCCAATCATTCCCCAACCCATTTTTCTTTTGTCAGTCAAATACATATAAGTAATAGCTCACTAATCTAGCCTGTGTTCTCTGATTAGTCATGATTATGAGTAGCTTGTTCATGTGCTTGTTAGTCCTCTGGGGTTCCACTTCTGTCAAATATGTTTTTATACCTTTGGTATTTTTGTCTTCTTGTTAAATATGAAGAGTTTCCAATAAATTCTAAATAATTACATTGTAGTTTTTGGCATCAGAAATATAATTTCCTATGATTTCATCCATCTGTTAACTATTTTTTTTTTTTTTTTTTGAGACAGAGTTTTGCTCTTGTTGCCCAGGCTGGAGTGCAATGGCGTGATCTAGGCTCACTGCAACCTCTGCCTCCTGGGTTCAAACGATTCTCCTGCCTCAGCTTTCTGAGTAGCTGGGATTATAGGCTTACAACACTATGCTTGGCTAATTTGTGTGTGTGTGTGTGTGTGTGTGTATTTTTAGTAGAGACAGGGTTTCACCATGTTGGTCAGGCTGGTCTTGAACTCCTGACCTCAGGTGATCCACCTGTCTCGGCCTCCCAAAATGCTGGGATTACAAGCGTGAGGCACCGTGCCCAGCCACTGTTAACTTTTCCTAAGGGTCTTTCATTGAATGGGAAGTGTTAATTTAAACATAATTATATACATATGAGAGAGAGAGAGAGATGGGGAGAGTGTGTGTGTGTGTGTGTGTGTGTGCGTGTGTGTGAAGAGAGAGAAAAAGGTAGAATTATGTTGCCTTATGTTATTTAATATGGTTTAAGAAATATTAATCTAAATTATTCAATCACATTTTTCCATTAACTACATAAATTTAATATTCTTTTTTAAAAATTTTAATTTAATGTACAATTCATTTTTGTATGTGATGTCTAGGAATTCAGTACTTTTTTTCATATGTTGAGCCAGCTTTCTAATATCATCTGTCAAATAATTTATCTTCCCCTTCCACTGATTTCTGATATCAACTTTATTGTACATTAATTTGCTCAGTAAAAATGGCTTTGTCTCTGTATTCCATATTCTGTTCTGTCAGTCTACTTGACCTTTTGATTATTTTTTTAATTTAAAAATTTTTAATCTTATGGGTACAATGTAGGTATATGGAATGTTTTGATACAGTCATGCAATGCGTAATAATTTCATCATGGAGAATGAGGTATCCATCCCCTCAAGCATTTATTCTTTGTGTTGCAAACAGTCCAATTAAACTCTTTTAGTGATTTTAAAATATACAATTAACTTATTATTGACTATAGTCACCCTGTTGTGCTATCAAATAGTAGGTCTTAATTTTCTATTTTTTTGTACCCATTAACCATTCCTGCCTCCCCCTCATCACCCAACTAGCCTTCCCAGCCTATGGTAACCATCCTTCTACTCTCTATATCCATGAGTTCAATTGTTTTAATTTTTCGGTTTCACAAATAAGAGAGAACATGAAATGTTTGTGTTTCTGTGCCTGGCTTTGTCACTTCACATAATGATCTCCAGTTCCATCCATGTTATTGCAAATGACAGAGTCTCATTCCTTTTTGTGGCTGAATAGTACCTCATTGTGTATATGTACCTCATTTTCTTTATCCATTCATTTGTTGATGGACACTTAGGTTGCTTCCAAATCTCGCCTATTGTGAACAGAGCTGCAACAAACATCAGAGTGCAGATATCCCTTTGATACACTGATTTCTGTTACAGGCTCAAAGAGTGAGGGTCGTGATCAACTCAATATACCACTGGAGCCTATATGAGTAAGCAGCGAGCTGTTTCTCATGAATGCAGAATGTAGGCAAACTGACAAACTGTGTCTGCCGCCCAGAAGGAATGCTGAGGGCAGTCATGCCCCAAGCGCAGTGTTTCTTGTGATTAAGCACATCTGAAGCCTGTTAGTAATAATATGAACCTGCGATCAATTAAGCAGCTGACCAATCATTACCTCCTCCTCCCTGCTCATTCTACCTAATAAATACGAAGGGCTGTGGAAGCTCAGGGGTGGTTGCCTTTGCTCACCAAAAGCAGGGAGCTCTCCTTCTTCACCTGGATCCCTCCTTTAAAACAGTTTCTTTTGTCTTCAAGTTTTTATTTCTACGTTTGTCCCTTTGTTCAGTCTTGTAATGACACTCTCAAGTAGTAACAGTAGTAACTGTCATAGTGACGGTCTCAAGTAGTAATTGTGACAGTCAGCCACAAATTTCCTTTCTTTTGGGTGTACACCTAGGAGCAGAATTGCTGGATCATATGATGGCTCTGTTTTTAATTATTTGAGGAACCTCCAAGGTCTTCGCCATAGTGGTTGTACTAATTTACATTCCCATCAACAGTGTACGAGGGTTCCCTTTCCTCCACATCCTCGCAACCATTTGTTATCACCTGTCTTTTGGATATAAGCCATTTTAACTGGGGAAGGAGGATATCTTATTGTAGTTTTGATTTTCATTTCTCTGATGATCGATGATGTTGACCACCTATTTGACCTTACACCAATGCCATATTTTCTAATTGCTCCAACTTTGTAGTGTGCCATAACATATGATAGGACAATCCCACCATTTAACTCTTAAATTTTTAATTTGCTATAATTATTCATAGGTTTTTGGTCCTCTCTAAAAATTTAAATATAAACTACAAATAGAAAAAACATAAAAATAAAACAGTAATTTTGATTGAGTTTGCATTTACTTAATAGATTAACTTGAGGAAGAATTGATATATTTGTAATATAAAAGCCTTCTATCCAAGTGCATGAAATTTCTTTCCATTTAATCAAATTATCTATTTTATTCCTTATTAAAGGCCATGAAGTTTTGTGTATTCTTGCTTAGATTATTTCCTAGAGATTATTTTTCTTAACATTGTGAAAATTGTGTTATTCTATATACCTTTTTCTGGTTATTGTTGTTATCGATGAATACTGCTGATTTTTATAAGTTTGTCTCCTATCTGATATCTTTCTGAATTTTCTTATTGGTGGTAAGAGTTTTGGTTGTTTTGTTGACAATCATATCATCTGCAAATAATGATGATTTTATCTCCTTTTCTCCTTATTGCATTGACAAATACTTCTACTTCTATATTGAGTAATATTTTCAAAGTAAATCACCATGTCTTATTCCAGTTCTTAAAAGAATTGGACTATGTGTTCTAAATTTTTATACTTGAATATTTATATTCAATTTAAAAGCCCCCTTGTAGTTTAATTTGCTATAATTAAAAATCACAAATGAGTATTGAAACTTATGAAATAGTTTTCTGCTTTGAGATGATCAAAGATTTCTTATAATTTTGTTGATAGATTTTCCTGATCAATAATCATTCTTTCATTAAGGAGGACATTTCTTCTTAATTACATTGATTATTTTAAAAATACAATGTTGGATTTGGTTAGTTAACATTGTATTTAGGATGTTTACCTTCTGTTCCAAAGTAAAATGGGTCATAATATTTTTTTCTTGCACTGTCCTTTTCCAGTTTTGGAATCAAGATTATGATAGCTTCAAAAACGGTCTTGGCAGCTTTATTTTCTTTTATTATTTAGGAGGAAGCTTCAATATGATAAGATTTGATTTCTTAAAAGTACAGTAAAATTTACCTATAAAGTTACATGAGCCTAGGGTTTTGAAGAAAATAAGTCTTTGATCACCTTTAAATATATAAGTATATTTAAATAATATTTATCTACTCAAGTCCTCTACTCTTGAGCCAATATGACACTTTATAAATATAGTGTAATGTATCTATTTTATTTAGCTTTCCAAACTTACTAGTACATAGATATTCAAAATAGTCGTGTATATCTATATATGTGTATATAAAACTTCTATTATGCTTATATTTCTTTCCCATTTTTCATTCCATACTTTGTTTATTGGCATCTTCTATCTTTTCTCTTGATTAATCTTATGAGATTCATCTATATCAGTGGTTTTTTTTTCAGATTCAGGTTTAGGTTGCTATTCTTTCATCAATTTTCCTGTTCTTTTATTTGTTTTATTTAATTCTATGGATACATAATAGTTGTATATATTTATGTGGCATGTGTGATATTTTGATGCAAGCATACACTGTATAATGATCAAATCAGGGTAATTGGGACATCTATCATCTTAAACATTTATTATTTCTTTGTGTTACAAACATTACAATTCCACTCTTCTAGTTACTCTGAAATGTACAATAAATTATTGCTAACTATAGTGGCTCTATTGTGTTACCAAACACTAGATCTATTCTTTCTAATTATTCCTTTCTAATTGTATTTCTGTACCCAATTAACTAACCCTTCTTGATCCTCCTCCCCACTACCCTTCCCAGCCTCTGGTAAGCATCATTTTACTCTCTGTCTCCATGAGATTATATATTTTTTAGCTCCCACATATAAATGAGAACGCACAATATTTGTCTTTCTTTGTCTGGCTAATTTGACTTAATATAATGTCATTCAGTTCCATCCAGGTTGTTACAAATGACAGGATTTAATTTTTTATGGCTGAATAATAATTCATTGTGAAGTTTCTTTCTTATTTTTCATGTTTGTTCCTGATCTATTACAAATTTCTTGAGTTAAATGCATAGCTTTTAAAAAAACTTTTCTTGGTTCCTAAAAATTCATGAAAAATTTTTATTCCAAAAAAAGAATCAATAAATGGAGGGCCCAAAATGATAGATTTGGGGCTTTTATAAGATTGCAATATTGAAAAAAAATGCTTACAGACTAGAATATATACCTCCAAAAGCCAGGGTGAAATAACAATAAAATAATGACTAAAGCTCAAATGGTTTGTAAAATATAATTTTAAAATTCTATAATTATAGTTTGGAAATCTCAATTTTGCTGAGAATTTTTTGAGGGAGCTTCTATTTTTCATAAAATGAATTTACAATCATACCAGGATGAAATAAAATTTTAAGATGGTCAGTGATTTTTCAACATTTCAGTGTACCAAAAAATTCAAAAGAATTATGGCTAAAGAGAATTTATTTGACGTTTTGTCTTGTAAAACTGTTTTTTTGAAGAAATGGACCCTGGATGGAGACAAAAAGATAGCACAAGTGAAATGGGCTGAGATAGTCACCGGTCAATTCCACAAAACCTAAATGTAGAATACCCTCCATATAGCAAAATTTGCTCCAACTTACAGATACCTTAGCACCTGTGGGAAAGTATCTTCTCAATTAGAAGTAACATGGTCTACAGAGACGCATCAATTGAAGAAGCATGAAGTAAAAGACATTAAGGCTGGTTGAAGACAATTTTATGAAAAAATAAATATAATACGACCATATGGCAAGACAATATATTGCAGAAAAATAGCCGGATCACAGTATTATTCTAGTTGTTATTTTTAAATATTCAGATAATCCACTTAAGAATTTATTATTTTTTAAATAAGAAATGAGATCTTACTCTGTTACTCAGGCTAAGGTGCAGTGGCATGATCATAGCTCACTGTAGCCTTGAGTTCCTGGGCTCAAGCGATCCGCCTGCCTTAGCATCCCCAGTAGCTGGGACTGTAGGTACATACCACCATGCTCAGCTAATTTTTAAATATTTTTGTAGAGATGGGGTCTTGCTATGTTGCCCAGGCTGGTCCCAAACTCCTAGCCTCAAGTGATCCCTTCCACCTGCCCAGCCTCCCAAGTAGTTGGGTTTATAGTCATGAGCCACTACACTCAGCCTACTTAAGAATTTTTACAATTTTGTTTTAAGCATACGGATAGATGTTGTTTTGTTAGAGCAAAATTCACTGTTTCAAAATATTTTTTGGATGAAACTAGTTTATAGGTTCATCAGTAAAATAAAACCAAGTTGTAAATTAAGAGATAAATATTTTAAAAGTATACTGAATTATTTCACTGATTTCCTCTCACTTCAGAACAGACCTGCTTTAAGATCCCAATGATAAAATCACCCTAGTTTTCAGAAACTTTGACTCTTTATATGTTTTTGGTACACTTTTTTTTTTTTTTTTTTTTTTTTTGAGACGGAGTCTCGCTCTGTCGCCCAGGCTGGAGTGCAGTGGCCGGATCTCGGCTCACTGCAAGCTCCGCCTCCCGGGTTCACGCCATTCTCCTGCCTCAGCCTCCCGAGTAGCTGGGACTACAGGCGCCCGCCACCTCACCCAGCTAGTTTTTTTTTGTATTTTTTAGTAGAGATGGGGTTTCACCATGTTAGCTAGGATGGTCTCGATCTCCTGACCTCGTGATCCACCCATCTCGGCCTCCCAAAGTGCTGGGATTACAGGCTTGAGCCACCGCGCCCGGCCATAAGTACACTTTTTTTAATGGTGGTTATTATCCTCTAGATTGGCTCTTGGTGTCAACTGCATCTCTACTGATCATACCCTTATTCCAAGCAGGAAATAGGGAAAAGAGGAAAATACCAAAAGAGGCTCATGCCTCCTGCCCACATATATCCTTAGGAGAGTTTTCCAGGGTTCTCACCAAACAATTTTGGCTTATGTTTCATTGGCCACCCAGTACTTTCAGAGAGGCTAGTAAACATAATGCTTTAACTGGGCACATTGCATTTTAGAATGTAACTGGGGGCTTGATCTTAAAAATTAAGGGATGGCACTTACTTTTTCTACGCAAATGGTAGTATCTGCTACATGTATTTCTTGTTTTGTCTACATTAAAGTTCCTCATTGCTGAAGATGGAGTGAGGGAAGCTTTGAGTTTCCCCTTAAAATCAATGCTGTTTTGAAAAAACTTCTTAATTTAAAAATTTTAAATTAAAATTTTTCTTTTAAAATTTCCTAAATGTTTTTAAATTTCTAGTCCATATCAAATTAATATTTTAGTAAAGTATAATAAAAATAATTCAAAAATAAAATTGAAAAACAGACAATAACAATTTTTTATTATTAGATTCAAACAAACATTACGTTTTAATGAATATAATTCGAATAAGCATAACAGAAAAATTATAAATAGTGATCACTGAAATGTGTAGACAGGTGATTAAAATAGATAACTTCTATTACACTTGTAATTTTTGGTCAGTTGCAATTATGACTAAACAGTAAGTTTTAAGTAAAATAGCCTTTCCGATTAAATGCCGTATTCACACTTTGAAAACATACTATGTATATCAATATTAATGTGATAAATGAGTTTGCTTTTTTCTCATATAATAGTAGTTAGACCTATGACAACGTTATTCCCATGACATAATGTGCATCTAAATTATTTTGTTTTGCTTTTATAACACTCAGAGTAGAGAAACCAGACCTACAGAGCTTTACCGACAGGAATGGAAGATGATATATTAAAGCAATTTTAGCAAGCTCTGGATAGTCATTTTTATCTTTTATTCAAAATAAATAAAGCAAGTGTTGCTAAATTTTCAAATTCAATCCATCAATACCCAGTTCCAACAATATATTCTAAAATTTCAAGTTCAATTTAAATTAGTTTTCAAAGAAAGAAATAGATTTCAGATTCATGACTCTAAGCATCTATCTCCTTTTGTTGGAAAATAAAATCCAAAATTCTATCAAATTCTAAGCTATTAGGTTGATTTTTTTTTTCAGATAAGCAATATCAGAATCATTATTTCATGGACTATTATTGTGAAATTAATTAAATGTCATAATAATCTGTAGAAACTGTTTTTCCAAGTTTCTATCTTTCATTTTTGTCCTTTAATCTTACGTGCCTTTAAAAAAATGCATTTCATTCTTTTCTTAAATGGAATTATTGAAATCATTAGAAATACTAATGTAGCTATCAGATATTTTTACAATGCTGTAAAAATCAGCAAGTCTAAATTTTTAATTCATGGGTTTAAGAAGATGGAAACAAATTGGTTTTTTACCTTGCAGAAATACTAAGAGTTCCTTTCATAGTTCAAATAATTCCAATATAACTTTTCCCCAGGAAGACAATTGTATCTCAGCATACAAGAGTTGTTTACTATCAGCTTGCAAATTACCATAATAATGAAGAGAATTCTCAAATTTAACACATTTGTCTCTAAGCATTTCACAATTTTTACTGTATCACTAATCACACTGTTTAGATCAGAAGACACTTTATTCATAACAACATTTTCTTTGTGAGAAACTGGTGCATTGGTTTACATTCTAGTGCAAGCTCCATAATCTTCAACAGACTCCCAAATGTTTTCATCATTGCAGCTGTGCCATCCGAACATTCTCCTACACAAAACTTAAATTCCAAATCACATTTTAGATGATATAATTCTTACTAGTTTTACATAGTTACAAGTTAGCTGCGGTTGTCAGCAATGAAGCTGAAAGTCAAGTGCTTCCTTCAGAGTATCATGATTAAATTGGACATATATGAAAATAATTATCATGGTAGGGGTGCTTGTGCATTTTTCAAAATGCAGTAAAGAATTGTTTACCAGCTTTATTTGTTCTATGACTCTGTCTTCCTTATCACTAGTTCACTCCTGAACACACCAGCCAACAGAATCACTGGAGAGTTCTACTTGAGTTCTCTTCTTGGTTGCAGATTTATTCCAAATTTCAAAGCATCTATCTTTAATACATTCTCATATTAACATATTGAGGTTGAAGTGTGTTGTTGCAGAGGTGCACTGGCTTATGAAGAATGAAACCATCAAAGCTCTAAATGGGTTTGTTATTGTTTGTTTTTAGCAATTCGAAGTGTTACTTTACAAGAAAGCTACAGTGGCCTCATATTTACAGGTGTAGTATTTATACATATTCCTATATACTTATATACATACAAGCATGGTATTTGAGCATATGCGCTGCTCTGTCAGTTTTCTAATTTAATAGTCTTTCTTCAAAGTGTTTGATTTTTAATGTAGTTCATCAGGTTTCACATGTTAATGGTACTTTTGCTCTGATGGTCTCATTGCTTTATCAGCTACTACATCTCTGCAATAACACACTTCAACCTCAACTATGGTTACAAAATCAATATATGGGGGATCACACTTACATGTCAAATCAATACAAACTCTTTGGATCTTCAGTTTTTTAAATAACTTCTGATTTCAACATTTGCTTTTCTACTACTGCCACATTCATAAGAGATGTGTCTTTTCTTGACAAAAAAAAAAACAAAAAAAAAACCCAGTGACATAGTACAAACTGAACAAGAGAATTAAAAATAAACAAGACAAATATTTTCTATCCTATTATACTTGATACTATTCAGCTAAATTGAAAACCAGGCTTGATTTAAATTTAAGCTGAGTATAAAAATGATAAGTTATAAAAAATATGCTTATATTTTCTCAAATTTTTACATGCTTTTAGTTTCCAGATGATGAGCCAACTTTAAAATAATCATGTCACGTCGTAACATTATTCTACAGTGCATTCAGGTCTCACTCCGTGGGCAAAGAACCTGTGTATTCACACAATTCCCACCATTTTGTGTTGGGCTCAGGAAATTATGTAACGAGTCCTTGCTGGCATGAAAAATATAACTCAAGGCACATGCAGCTCACTTTCTGAGTTAGTCACACTCAAATTGGCTTATCCTCTGTTCAGTGAGACCAGTCCATTGACCACCTCCTTGGATATCATGCAATGTCAAGCAAATTGCTGTATACATTTCTAAATGTTTACTGTTCATTTCCAGGATTATCTCATCACACATTGGTAACGACCAGTCATGGATTGGCTAACAGGCCCACCTCAAGTGGCACTTTCCTAGACATTAAATCAGTGACAAATAAAATGAAGGAGGCAATGAATCCATTTGGATGTGGGAGAAGGGGTCCCTAGAAATAACTAGAGGCCAGGAGTCTTCTCTTTTTGAGTATGCCTGCTAGGATATTTGTTACGGGTT
Source organism: Mandrillus leucophaeus (assembly GCF_000951045.1). Classification (NCBI taxonomy): domain Eukaryota; kingdom Metazoa; phylum Chordata; class Mammalia; order Primates; family Cercopithecidae; genus Mandrillus; species Mandrillus leucophaeus. The sequence continues at coordinate 5,169,972 of NW_012102110.1, forward strand.
ACCTGAGCACTATGGTAAATTTTTAACAACAATCATTTAGCCAACGAAGAAGGGGTGTGATTATTTCAAATGTGATGAGGCACAGGAGAAGTCAGAAATCACATATAAATTTTATGGTGCCTTGGCCTCCACCTCACCATTTGCTAGCAGGAGTCAGCTATGTTCTCTCTCCTAAAGAACCAGAGTTACAGGATTAATGGAAAGCAGGCCTTGCAGGGGCTCCATAGCTTTTGACAAAGACTTGAAATTTGAATAAATTACCCTCACTGAAGGAAGGTGGCACTGTCTTTGAACAAGAATAAATATAAATTAAGAGTAGAATTAGTTTAGGCTTCAAGGCTATGGCAGTGAGCACTCCCCAGTGATGACCTCTTACGGGAAAGAAAACAAACCTTATCTTTTGAGACATTTAAACTTGAGCTAAGGAGGAAAATCACAAGGAGCATTTTTGTTGCTCAAAGGCATGGAGTTTACATGGCCCAGAGGAGCCTGAAGAGGTTAAGTGGCTTGTCAGAGGTCATAAACTAATGAGATGCAGAACTGGGAACCAAGCTGGGCCTCTAGCTGCTAAGCCTATCATTTTCTTTTATTTTTTTTTTAGGTTGATAGATAACATGATGTGTTTTCATCACATATAACATGATGTTTTGACTTGTATATATACATAGTGGAATGTTAAATCTAGCTAATGAACAAATGCATTCTCTCACATGGTTATCATTTTTGTGGTGAGAGCATTTAACATCCACTGTTTACATTTTTAAAGAATATAAAATATCAAATTAACTATTGTCACCTTGCTATACAATAGATACCTTGAAATTTGTTTCTCCTAACTGTAATTATGTATTCTTTGATCAACATCTCCTCATCCCCTGCCCAACCACCCCAGCCTCTAGCAACCACCATTATACTCCTTAGTTCCATCAATTCAACTTTAGTTTTCACGTGTAAGTGTGACTATGCAGTATTTATCTTTCCGTGCCTGGCTTATTTCACTTAATATAATGTCCTCCAGGTTCAACCATGTTGCAAATGACAGAATTTCATTTGTTTTTATAGCTCAATACTATTCCACTGGGTATATATTTTCTTTAACCATTCATCCATTGCTGGACATTTAGGTTGATTCCATATCTTGGCTTTTGACGATAGTGCTGCAATAAGCATGGAAGTACAGCTATCTCTTCAACATATGGATTTTATTTCCTTTGGCTAAATACCCAGTAGTGGGATTTCTGGATCATATGGTGGTTCTATATTTAATTTTTTGATAAACATCCATACCATTTTCCATAATGGCTACACTAATTTACATTCACACCAACAGTGTTTAAGGGTTCCCTTTTCTCCACAGCCTTGTCAACAATTCTTATTTTTTGTCCTTTTGATAATAGCTGTTCCTTTTTTTTCTTTTTTCTTTTTCTTTTTTTTTCTTTTTGAGATGGAGTTTCGCTCCTGTTGCCCAGGCTGGAGTGCAGTGGCGCGATCTTGGCACACTGCAACCTCTGCCTTCCAGGTTCAAGTGATTCTCCTGCCTCAGCCTCCCAAGTAGCTGGGATTACAGGTACCTGCCACCATGCCCAGCTAATTTTTTGTATTTTTTGTAGATATGGGGTTTCATCATGTTGGCCAGGCTGGTCTCAAACTCCTGACCCGGGTGATCCACCCGCTTCAGCCTCCCAAAGTACATGAGCCACCACGTCCGGCCTATAATAACCATTCTAACAGGAGAGAGGCCACATCTCATTATGGTTTTGATATGCATTTCCTTACTGTTTAGTGATGTTGAGCGTGATTTTCATATACTTATTGACTATTTATATATCTTATTTTGAGAATGTCTATTCAGGTATTTTTTCCCATTTACTGTTTTGGGGTTTGTTTGTTTGTTTGCACATTATTTTGTTTTGCTATTCAGCTCCTTATATAGTTTAGATATCAAACCCTTGTCAGATATACAGTTACAATATAGTTACAAATATTATCTCCCATTCTGTAGGTTGTCTCTTCACTCTGTTGATTTTTTTTTCCTATGCAGAAGCTTTTTACTTTGATACAATCCCATTTGTCCATTTTTGCATGTATTGCATGTGCTTTGGATGACTTATCCAAAAACTCCTTGGCCATATCAATATCATGAAGCATTTCCTCTATGTTTTTTTTTTTCTAGTTGTTTTATAGTTCCAGGTTTTACATTTAAGTATTTAATCCATTTTGATTTTTTTTTAATGTGGTGAGAGATAAGCATATAGTTTCAGTCTTCTACATGTGAATATCCAGTTTTCTAGCATGATTTATTGAAAAGACTATTCTTTCCCCAACATATGTTTCTGGCACTTTCGTAAAACAAATCTATTGGTTGTAAATGCATAGATTTATTTGTGGGCTTTTAATTCTGTTCCATTAGTCTGTGTGTCTGTTTTTATGCTAGTACCATACCGTTTTGGTTGCTATAGCTTTATAGCACATTTTGAAGTCAAATAGTGTGACACTTCCAGCTCTATTCTTTTTGCTCAAGATTGCTTTGGCTATTCAGGGTCTTTTGTTGTTCTATACAAATTTTAGGATTTCTTTTTCTACTTCCATGAAGAATGCCATTGGTATTTTGATAGGGATTATACATTGAATTTGTAAATCACCTTGGATACTATGGACATTTAAACAATATTAATTATTTCAATCCACGAACACAGCCATCTTTCTATTTGTGTCTTCTTCCATTTTTCATCAGTGATTTATAATTTTCATTGTAAAGATCTTTTACCTCTGTGGTTAAATTAACTCATAGGGTTTTTGTAGCTATTGTAAATGAGATTGTTTTCTTGTTTTTTGGCAGATAATTTTCTATTAGCATATCGAAATGCTACTGATTTTTGTATGTTGATTTCATTTCCTGCAACTTTATCAGATTCATTTATTCTAAGTTTTTCTGGTGGAGTCTTTGGGGTTTTCTATGTGTAAAAGTATGAAGAATAGAATGTCTGAACATACCAATAAAGAATGAAGACTTCATAGGTTGGTGCAAAAGTAATTGCAGTTTTTGCCATTATGGCAATTACTTTTGCACCAATCCAACAAAAGTCTCCCATCAAAAGAAAGCCCAGGGCCACCACAGTGGTTCATGCCTTTAATCCCAGCACTTTGAGAGGCCGAGGCAGGCAGATCACCTCAAACCTGAGGAGTTTGAAATCAACCTGGCCAACGTGGCAAAACGCCAACTCTATTAAAAATATCACACCACTGAACTCCAGCCTGGGCGATAGAGCTAGATTCTGTCTCAAAACAAAAAACAAAAAACAAAAAACAAAAAACAAAAAACCTAGGACCTGATGGTTTTAGTGATGAAGTCTACCAAACATTAAAAACGCTCTACTCTAATACAGATGTTTCCTAACTATATATAAAAAATCAAAGAGAGAATTCTACCAAACTTATTCTATGAAGCCAGCATTATTTTAATAATAAAACCAGAGGGGAAAAAAAAGAAAACTACAAGTCAATATCCCTGATGAACATAGATGCAGAAATTCTCAACCAAATACCAGCAACCTGAATTCAAATTCAACAGCACACTAAAAAGATTAGTCACCATGATCAAGTAGGATTTATCCCAAGGATGCAATGATGGTGGAATGCATACAAATCAAAAGCATGATACATCTCTGATATGGTTTGGCTCAGTGTCCCCACCCAAATCTCATCTTGAATTGTAACTTCCACAGTTCCCACATGTCCCGTGAGGAACCCGGTGGGAGGTGATTGAATTATGGGGGTGGGTCTTTCCTGCGCTGTTCTCCTGATAGTGAATGAGTCTCATGAGATCAGATGGTTTTTAAAAAACAGGAGTTTGCCTGCACAAGCTCTCTCTTTGTCTGCCGCCATCCACACAAGATGTGACTTGCTCCTCCTTACCTTCTGCCATAATTGTGAGGTTTCCCTAGCCATGTAGAACTCTGAGTTCTCCATTAAACCTCTTTCCTTTGTAAATTGGCCAGTCTCAGGTATGTCTTTATCAGCAATGTGAAAACAGACTAATACATTCTCACTAATAGAATGGACAAAAGCCCTATGATCATTTCAATAGGTGTAGAAGAAACATCTGACAAAATTCAACATACCTTCATTATTAAAAAATCTTCACAAATTAGTTATAGAACGAATGCAATTTGCTCAGCACACTAAATGCCACCATCTATGAGAAATCCACAACTAATATCCTACCAAGTGGGAAAAAGTTGAAAACTATTCCTTGAAGAACTGGGGCAAAACAAAGATGTTCACTTTCACCACTCCTATTCAACATAGTACTGGAAGTCCTAGCCAGAGCAATCAGGCAAGAGAAAGAAAATAAAAGGCATCTAAATTGGAAAGAAAGAAGTTAAATTGTCACTGTTTGCAGAGGACATGATTTTATACCTAGAAAGTCCATCCTTCTTCTATATAGCTCTTTCAGAATAATGGCCTAGAATTCCAGTTTTAAATTGTGGGCTTAAATGTATGTTTTTATTCCTGCCTTCTCTCTCAAATCACACTGAAAACAATAAGAAGAGAAAAAAATACCCTCTATCTTCTTAGAACAAAGAGCCACAACCCTAAACCACAATCCTAAACCCCAAATTTTCTGTAATTTGCTCTAAAATGAGCAAGGATAACTCAGAAGTGAGACAAATCTCCTTAGTCCTGTCTTTAGAGAGGAGATTCTTTTAAAAGAGTGTTTCTCAAGCTTCAGTGTGCATCAGAATCACCCAGGGAGTTTCCTAAAGGCACAGACTGCTCATTTCCACCCCTAGAGTTTCTCATTCAGCAGGTGAGGCTTGAGAAACTGCAATTCTAACAAGTCTATAGGTAATGCTGATATTATTGGTTAGAGATCCTAGCTTGGGAATCTAAAAGCCCTGTAGAGTCTTTTAATTAGAGCAAGGAGCTCTAGGGGTTGGTACTGGTCCTTAGAAAATCAAAGATTTTTCTTTTTAGATACCAAGTAAAATACCACAAAATAACATAAGGGGAGCAGCTACTGTCTATATTCTGGTCTCCTGGCTTAGAGAGGCTGCCAAAGGTTAAAAGAGAGAGAGAAAGGAAAAGGGAGGGGAAAAGGAAACCACAAATGTGCAGCACAGGCAAGTATAGAAAGAGCTTTGCAGTGATCGATATGATCTATTAGAATGTTGAAAACCAAGCTGAGATGGTCCCCCAAGGACAAAGAAATAACACAAGCCCCAAAACACAGACTGCATCACTCACTCTCACCATTCTCCTCCCCACTGTACTCCAGCAAATTGTTGACCCGTTAAAAATGACAGATATGCAGAAAAAAACTCACATAGAGACAATGCATAGATAAGACATGAACATAAGCAAAAAGCAGGTGAAGAACATACATCACACAATTAATTACCCTTCCATACACTGTGATCCCTTGAAAGTTTAAAAAACTTACCAATAGGAGAAACGAGGAATCAAAGAGGAGACAATAACCTATTAAAAGTAATGAAAAATAGACTGGCAAAGTGCCGGAAAGATATCAAAGAGAAAAATGAAATAATCACAGAGATTTATGTCATGTTGGACTGAGAAAATCTGTTTGGAAACCCGGAGTAGGCTTGAGGCAGGCTCAGTAAATAAAATGGAAAAAAAAAAAGTGAAGATAGGGAAACATTTACAGAGGAGAAAAAGTGAAATAAATATAAATGAATAAACAAAAAGTTACAAACCTATAATCTAAGGACATTTTAGAAATAATTGTTCTTCCTAGCCTGAGACAAGGTATTATGTTCAGGTGGTTATTTTGGGAAGTAATACCAGGCATTAGAAGAGAAGAACTGGGAAGAGCATAAGAGGGAAGGGGATACAAACATCAGTGCTTCCCAAGTCAGGCCTTGCTGTGGCACCCTGCACTACTCAAAAGGAGAAATGGGCAACACCTCTTTCTATTTCCCCCCTGGAATCAAGGGTACCATCTTGCACAAAGTTAACCCCCTTGTACTTCCAAAGTTGCACATGAAGAGGAGTCTATAGGATCCCCCCAGGAATCCCAAATCCCTACATCAGCAATGCCCTGGACAGAAAGAGATGCATTTGAGTATTATTTGAGGCAAGATATTGTCAGGTCACAGCTTATCGAGTTGGCTACTACAGAAAAGATTGGAGTGAAAAGTGATCTGAGAGGATGCAAGTTGAGGAGCAAGGTGTGTTGGACATAAAGACAAACTGTATCCCAGGAGAAACTGGCACAGGGTATAAACTTGGGAAAATATCTCAGTAAAGTTACTGAACTTCGAAGAGAAAGAAAGTGTATCGAATCAATCAGGCCCTAAAACAAAACAGACGTGCAAGTCTCTTATAAGAAGGAAAAACCAAACTGGTGTCAGACTTAACCACTGCAGTGGTCAATACCAGAAGACAGTGGAACAATATCTAAAAGAGGAAAGCGAAACCAAAATATATCATTGCTAGATGAAGCATTGTCCAGGTCAAGAGACACTTGCTGACTGGGCATGGTGGCTCATGCCTGTAATCTCAGTACTTTGGGAGGCCAAGGTGGGCTGATCAGTTGACGTCAAGGGTTTGAGACCAACCTGGCCAACATGGCAAAATCCTGTCTCTACTGAAAATACGAAAATTAACAGGGCATGGTGGTAGGTACCTGTAATCCCAGCTGCTGAGGAGGCTGAGGTAGAAGCATCATTTGATCCCAGCAGCAGAGGTTGCAGTGAGCCAAGATCACACCGCCACACTCCAGCCTGGTTGACACAGCAAGACTCTGTCGAAAACAAAACAAAACAAAAACACCTGCTTTCAAGCTTATAAGAACTCAGAAGACAGGTCTCATGAGCACATCTCAAAACACACTTCTTGACAAAATCTAGCCACCAAGATGCCAGGAACAGAGAAGCCATGACACAAGAACTGGTGGAAATTAGTGACTTCATTTAAGTACAGAGTTAGAATTACACAACTATGAAACTGAAGCCAGATAATAGGAGAAAATGACTTACATTTTGAAACTGTAAAAGTAACATAATTAGCAAAAATCTTGGGTGAATTGTTTTCCTCATATATCATAGTAGAGAATCATTAGATCCTGTCAAATATTAAATACAGTTTTCCAGTATAATACTCCAACTTAACAATGCTTCTCAGAAGATTGTGCGCCAATTTTAGAGATTTGTTGAAGTGTGAATAATAATTTTTGTTGTAGAAAAAAATCATCTGAAGTTCATAATTCTTTGTTTTACTTTGATTTCTTTATATTCTGTGATATTCATATAAAACTAAATTTAATACCATGATTTGTGTGATACACAAAAGAAAGGACGCATTTGTGAGACTTACAACCTGGCTAGTCTGGCATGGTTTAACTCTCCAGCCAGAGCAGGCTCTTCACCCAGCATGCCCACACACCAGCCCTCTTCTGAGAATTCTACTGCCTCATGACCTTTCAGTGCAGCTCTGTACCTGTGGTCAAGAGGGCACTGGGGAGGATTTTCTGCTCACTAATTAGTTTATGATTTGCTTTGAACCATGTGTTCCAGCTATTTTGGGGAAATGTTCAGCAGTAGTTTGGAGGGAACGGAAAGAGCCAGAGTAGCCATGTATAAAAAAAGACAGCCCAAATTTTGATTTTCGATCTTGCATTTGTTGTACATTTTTCTCAGATTTTGTGGCACCAAAAGTAGCTAAGATACTCTCTGATAGAGAACAATAATTTGGAATATTAGCGACGAAGAAGAAAAAACAGAAAAGGCAGCCATGTATACAAGGTGTTGCAAGAGCCAGAAAAAAAAAAAAAAAAAAGGAGGTGCTCAGAACAGCCAAAAGCTTCAAGGAGGACATAGAAAATCAACAAGGGGAAGAGATCACACAGCTGGCCATGCGTCCTTATGTTTTGTGGAGGAGGAGGGTCAGGGCAGAGTTCTCTTCAAACTCCTCAGCAGCCTCTGCTATACTTCTATCAACAGAGTTTCTGAATGACTTCGCCTCAGGCAGGAGTGCTGTGGAAGTATTGTTTTGGAATATAGATTGTTGAGAAAAATCATTTTGAAGCAGGAAGTGATTTCTATTAATGTATAAATATGTGCCTATATAAATCCTTGTGCATATCTCTGTATATCTATCTTTAACATCACCTATATCTAGAGTTCCCTTCACTAAACTACCCAAGAGAGTGACAGAAAAGGAAAAATGTTAACTATGAATGTGGGGCTGAAATAGTAACCAGAAAACATATAAATAAATAAGTAAATGAATACAGAAAGCATATTAATTATAAGCCATCAGTCTAACTTCTCTGGATATATCCTTTTGCTTAGTTCGGGTGTTTAGCAACATGGTAGTGTTTCACATAGCCCCCAAATAAATAAACAACTAAATCAACTGAGGTGTGGAGGTCAACCCAAAATGTAAAACAAATAGTAACAAATAAACCTAACCGTATAACAAATGAATAACCAAGCCACAATGAAGAGGTTGGGGAAGAACACAGTTATCCTGAGTAACTTTGGGAAACAGATTTTGAGTATATGGTATAAGACTAAGCACAAAAAGGATGTAGCACACATGTGCTCTAGCTAATAAACTTGGTTTGCACTGTGGTATGTTTTAGCAGTTCTGAAGCTACTCTATGTGTTTTGCAGGGATTGAACAAATATGAAAATATGTTGTGGACAATGAGAGTCAGATTTCTCCCTGTCAGAAAAAAGAGTTACAAATAAGGAAGAAGAGAAATCTAGGTTAAGAAAAAACAAACAAACAAACAAACAAACAAAAAAAAAAACAAAAAAAACTATGGTATTGGATTCAAATTGGAGATATCAGTGTGAACTCATGGTCTTTAACAGGTGATAGATAATAAGTAGATTGGATAGACAGATAGATAGATGATAGCTAGATAGATAGATAGATGACAGATAGAAAGAAATACAGACATGTGCATGTGTATGTATGTATATACATATATTTCCTAGCTTTCTCTGGGGAAAGGCCTAGAAGCAATGACACTAATAGAATTAACATAAAAAGCACCAAGATTTTAGTTTCTAAATAATACTGTTCAGTAAAAGAAACCAGGGTTCCTTGGAAAAACGGATGATTCCAGGGCTGGGTCAAAGAAAGGACAGGAAGAATCTATAATATTCTGTGGTGCCAGGGATTAAGGAAGTGCTGAAAAATGATAGAGATATATTGAGAAGATATGGAAACCAACTTGAAGAAATTCCCAATGGCTAAATTGGGACAATTTGAACAAAAAGGAAGGAAGAAAAGGAGAGAGGTGAGAAGAGGAGAAGGGAGGAGGGGAGAAAAAAGTAGAAAGAATGAATTCTATAGAACATCACCATTTGTCAAACACCACTGTAATAACTGTTGCAGGCAAGAATCATATTGGATATAAAAATTAATGAACAAAAGTATGACAAAAAACAGGATATTTGCATTTTCTCAAAGTATATCTCCACAAGGTATTTACTCATTGCAAGGAGAAAAAGAGTAACAACAGTTTAGAAATCAAAGTTGCCACCTTAACCATGGCATTGAAGTTACCGTCACCAGTAATGAGACATATCAGTATCTGACATCTCCTAATATGAAGGTACTAAGAAGGGGGCAAGATCCCTTTCATGGTATCCTTGCCAAAAATAAATATCTTGAATTAATTATGAGAAAACATCAGACAAAACAAATTGAGGGACTCATTGAAAGTTTCAAGGTCATGAAAGACAAAGAAAGATTGAGAAACAGTTCCAGATTAGATGAGGCTAAGAACACATGGCAACTAAATGAATCCTGTACAAGAAAAAGAACATTAGTGGGACAACCGGTAAAATTTGAATAAGGTATGACTGTAGATTAACTTAATAGCATTGTATCAATGTTTTTATTTTTGGGTTTTGATCATTGTACTATGCTTAGATAAGATGTAACATTTGGAAAAGCTCTGCAAAGGGTAGGCTGAAAAAAACACTGCTATTTTGTACGTTTTTATGAGTTGAATTATTTCAAGATAAAATAAATATGAAAAAATGAAAACATAATGCTAATTAAAAAATAAATCCAAGCACTTAGAATATAGAAAAATGGGCAGTGATACCCTAATTTTAGGTGGAGAAAATTAGAACTTCAGCAATAATCCAAACTTCAGATAATCCTTCATTAATCAATACTACATCCAAATGAGGAAATACAAACTTTAAGAAAGCCACCTTAAGATAAAACAGTTTTTTCTACTGCTTCTTCCTTCTCCTTATGTAGTTTTACACTCTTCAGAACTCAGCCATTTCTTCCTGGAATGTGCAATGTCACCTTTAATTTTTTTTTTTTTTTCTGAGACAGAGTCTTGCTTTTGTCACCCAGGTTGGAGTACAATGACACGATCTTGGCTCACTGCAGCCTCTGCCTCCCAGGTTCAAGCGATTCTCCTGCCTTAGCCTCCCAAGTAGCGGGGATTACAGGCATCTGCCACCACGCCTGGCTAATTTTTGTATTTTTAGTAGAGATGGGGTTTCACCATGTTGGCCAGGTTGGTCTCGAACTCCTGACCTCAGGTGATCCACCCACCTTGGCCTCCCAAAGTGTTGAGATTACAGGTGTGGGCCACCACGCCCAACCTGTCACCTTTCATTCTTATGAGAGCTCAGTGCTCTTGTCTTTCCCTGTCCTCACTGGCCGAAGTTTGAGCTCCTTACCTTGCTAATTGATGCCTATAATTAGAGCTTCATTTATTTAACTACTGCTATTTATTCTTTTTATTAAACAAGTAAATATCCTTGCATATGATCAAACATTTTGCCTTAATATTAATGTACATCTCATTGTGAAGACATTTATTGGATAATAGTAATCATTATTTTTTTACAAAGGAAGTGTAAGAAAGAGCCTTAGCGTGTTGTGTGCTTGAAATGGAGGATGGAAGTAATAAAGGAGAAGAAAAAAGAAGAATCCAGGACCCTTTGAGGAGACTTTTTTTTTTCTAAAATAGTGGCTCTCAAAGTGTTTTCCAACAGGGTATTGGGTGGAATTGTCCAGCTGCTAAAATAATGGGTCTGTTTTCACAGATCACTGGAGACAAAAAAATAGGGCAAATAGAATCGCTTCTTTTCAGTTAGCCTTAGGCTTTGCTCTTTGGAAAAACAGAAAGCACTTGTAAGTAGCCAAAGGTGCTTAGTGTAATGCTTTGCTCTTTTGTGGATAGTGTCCTTATGGCTATGATTCTATTATTTCACATTGTTTACATACAGCAGAGTCATATTTTCTGCTGGTAAGAATTCTGTGTGTTTGGGGGAATGAAATCAGTTAGTG
>NW_012102110.1:5182969-5184656 GCF_000951045.1 Mandrillus leucophaeus
ATGCATTACTGGTTAAGTTGTAGTAAAAATGTTTAAAAAGAAGACAAAATAAATGTTTTTCTCATGGGAAATTTTCATATGCTGTTCCAAACATATGCCAAAAAGGAAACAATATAATATAATTAACATAGGAAGTTTCAATTCATGAGTAAATATTCCCATTAGCTGCAATAAAAGAAGCTTGTGCCGTATCCAGGATAAATGTTAAGCAAATACATACTAAATATTCTTTTATTTATAAAAAAAAGGAAAATAGAAATTGGCCATAAAATATTGGGTCTTTTCTTATAGATCATTTTTTTTTTTTTAAAGAGAAATACATTGTAGAGAAAGAACAACTTTAAAGTTCTATTTCTGTGTCTGTAGAGCTCCAACCTCTAGGTAATACCAGGTGCCTGCAGTTTCACCTTCCTGCAGGTATCTTTCCTCTGACCTGACAGATGCCTAAAACTCTCACTACACATTATCCATTTATTTGTGCACAGCCATTGACTTCAAAGATCTTAGTCTAATGCACACAATCACTTTTTTATATGAATGGAATCGGGATACACAGAATTTTAATATTTAAAAAATTTAAAAGCTATCTGTTGTTCATCAACAAGAGAATTAATAAACAGATTATAGTTTATCTACACAATGAAATACTATTCAGCAATAAAAAGGAACAATGTACTACAAAAACATGAAATAACATGGATGAATCCTTAAAACATACTGAGAAAAGGAAGACAGATTCAGAGTAGTATACACTGTATCGCTTAATTTACATGAAACTCTAGAAAATATCAGCCTAATCTTGGTAAAAAGAAATTAGCAGAATTGTTGGCTGAGGTGGGGTGGATAGGGAATAGCTGGTAAGAAACATGAGGACATTCTCTACAGTGATGAAAACTGTCTGTATCTTGTTAATGGTGTTGGTTACACAGGTACATACCTTTATACAAACTTGCTGAACTGTACATTTCAGATTTGTAAATTTCACTGTGTGCCAGTTGTAACAATAAAGTTGTTTATATTTTTAAGAAATGCTTTCCCAACAGTCTCAGATACTCTACTGGTGGAAGCATAACTTGAAACAAATGTTTGGGAAAACATTTTATAATAAATATTAAAATCTTTGAAATACTCGTACATTTGACTCAGTAATTCCAATTTAAAACAAATTATTGTAAAATAAATATAAATATTGGGAAACAAATACTTTTCTATAATTATTGTTATAACAGTAACATATTTTTTCCTAACATTATAAAAACTTTCAACATATGAAAAAGTGGACAGAATTTTATAGTGAACACATTCATATTCATCACTTTGATTCTGCCATTAACATTTTACTTTTATACTTATCATATATCTATCCATAGCTCTGTCCATCAAATTTACCAATCAGTTTGTGAAAATTTTTGAAATTCTTACAATGTTGATTCCTGCAACCTAGGACTGGAAGAAAATACAAAACATGAACAATGTTTTTGTTTTCTTTTGTGATGGAACTCCATAAGTTAAAATCCTACCATGTGGGAGGCTGAGGCAGGCAAATCACCTGAGGTCAGGAGTTCGAGACCAGCCTGGCCAACATGGTGAAACCCTGTGTCTACTAAAAATACAAAAATTAGCCAGGCGTGGTGGTGGGTGCCTGTAATCCCAGCTATTCGGTAGGCTGAGGCAGGAGAATCGCTTG
>NW_012102110.1:5187681-5189612 GCF_000951045.1 Mandrillus leucophaeus
CTCCAAATTTCATTTCTGCAGATGGTTCCAGGAGCTACCATGGATGCCAGATCTGCCTTCTCTGCCTGGGCATCCTACTCTGCTGTCTGAGGTTCCTGTACTCACTAACCTTTAGTTTCCACTCAACAATTTTCATATGCTTCAATTGCAGTCAAAGGCATCATTTTTCAAAATAGTTTGCCTTAGATTACTTGTAGCAGGTTGACCCAATAAGTGATTGCTTAAACCATATTTTCCTTGCCCATATACACCAACATTCCATATACCTGCTAATTATGTAATACATTGCTTAAGAAAAGGAACACTGGGATTTTTACCTACCGGTTTCTAGAATGTTAAGTGGCTTAATTTTTAAGCAAGTTAAAAATATTTGGAAGTTAAAACTTCCATGAACTTTATTAAAACTTTCATTAACTTGCAGAATTTTCATTCTCCAGTGTGAGAATTCTTGTGAGCCTGTCACATATTGTCTCTCTCACTGTAGAGTTGGGGAGAGCATGTCTGGGAAAGCAGAAGTGCAAGTTCATTGTGCTATGGCTGTTGCTGGGACACAAAGGTGGCATCACAAACACTGATTATTTATTATCCTAATATAGTTCCAAGGACTGTGTTAGCTCCTGTTTGAATCTCTGATAAGAAATGGAAAGGAATATGTATGGACTGAATCACATTTTCCCCTTAACAGAGAAGAACCTCACTAAGACCAAGCTTACCTTGGAGGTCAAGACCACGTGCCCTCAGTTGACAATGCCAAAAGTTTATTGTATCACATGATATCTATATCTGTTCCCATCAGGAATCAGCACACTCTAACAAATAGGCTGTGCATTTTATCTAGTATACTTCCTGTCAATGCAAGGACCTGTTATGTGAAAACCGTATTTTTCCCCCCAAGGCTATCCACCCCCCATCTTTTGAAGATCAAATTTACATCCAATCTTTTCCATTCATATGGTATGCTATTATCTGTCAAGTATTTCCCAAGTTGAAGGAAAGAAAAACGTCAGCCTTTGGTTGGCCAACAGCAATGCTGTAAAGAGTAGTCTTGGTGTGCACATGGAGAGATACACCTCACCCCTTTGACCTGTCTCAGTATCCTGCTTCTCCTCTGTCCATGTATACAAAGGCAGATGAAAAGATGACGGTCTATCCCTTTCTATCCTTGTCTTAATGCCTACATTTTGACTGCAAATTATGAATAACTGAAGCTTTGTTCATAAACTCAAGATCTGTAGGCATTTCAGGACAGATGTGGCAATAAAGCAAAGAGGAATAGTCTGTAACTGCTGTCACGGTGCTATCTTGGCTTTCTCTGGTTTGTATCAATCTTCAAACTTTTTTCTGCCCCAAGTCTTTGCCTCCAGTCTCTGCTGTCTATCGGATGGTGAAATTATGATGGAATAACAAAGTAATTGCTAAAGTGTATTCAGTAGCAGTGTGTGATATGCTCTATACTTAGCATTGTATTATCCAATTTCCTGCTCACAAGGTGGACACTATTATTCTATCCATTTGACTTCAGAGGAAAGGAGATTCTTAGAAATCAAGTATTAGGCAGCTAGTACATGAGTCTTAATACAGGAGTAAGTCATCAAGACCGTGACCAGAGTTGCTACCATTAAGACTTCTTCAAATCCACTTCTCCCTTCCACTGCTGGCTAACAACAAGTAGCGGAGGACAGATGGATGATAGGGCAGTAACAGTGGTGCTGAGAAGAAGGTTTGTTTTGAATGATTAGAAAGAAGGTCAATGGAATAGATTTTCCTTATGTGTGAAATTCCTTATGTGTGTCATTTGTGACAGTAACCTTCTATGCAGAGTGGAATTGCATGGGAGTTCAAACTGGGCCCATGCTGGCAGTGTAGTGGAATGAACACAACTAGCCAACCCAAATTTTTCCTAACAAGGTACCAGGGAAATACAATTGTAT
>NW_012102110.1:5190141-5192125 GCF_000951045.1 Mandrillus leucophaeus
GTGGAGACTCTGGGCAATGTCACCGAGAGGACAGCCTCGCAATCCTGAGGAAGGGCGGGGCTTGGGACATGCAGGGACACGCAGACGCAGCCGGGAGGTCCTGGCCTGACCACCAGAGAAGGCGTCCAGCCAGCACAAACAGACAGAAAAACATTCCATGCTCATGGATAGGAAGAATCAACATCGTGAAAATGGCCATACTGCCCAAAGCAATGTATAGGTTCAATATTATTCTCATTAAACTATCATTGTCATTCTTCACAGAATTAGAAAAAAAAACTATTTTAAAATTCATATGGAACCAAAAAAGAGCTTGTATAGCCAAGACAATCCTAAGCAAAAAGAACAAAGCTGGAGGTATCACACTACGTGACTTCAAACTATACTACAAGGCTACAGTAACTAAAACAGCATGATATTGATACAAACACAGACACATTGACCAATTTTAGACCAGAGTAGAGAATTCAGAAATAAAACCACACATCTACAATACCTGATCTTCGACAAACCCGACAAAAACAAGCAATGGAGAAATTACTCCCTATTTAATAAATGGTGCTGAGAGAACTGATTAGCCATATGCAGAAAACTGAAACTGGATCCTTTCCTTACACCTCATAATACAAAAATTAACTCAAGATGGATTAAAGACTAAAATGTAAAACTCAAAACTATAAAAACTCTAGAAGAAAATCTAGGCAATACCATTCAAGACATAGGCACAGGCAAAGATTTTATGATGAAATCACCAAAAGCAATTGCAACAAAAGCAAAAATTGACAAATGGGATCTAATTAAACTAAAGAGCTTCTGCACAGCAAAAGAAACTATCATCAGAGTGAACAGGCAACCTACAGAATGGGAGCAAATTTTTGCAATCTATCCATCTGACAAAGGGCTAATATCCACAATCTACAAGGAACTTTTATAAGAAAAAAACAACCTCATTAAAAAGTAGGCAAAGGATACGAACAGATATTTCTCAAAAGAAGACATACGTGTGGCCAACAAACACATGAAAAAAAGCTAAACATCACTGATCATTAGAGAAATGCAAATCAAAACCACAATGAGATGCCATCTCATGCCAGTCAGAATGGTGACTATTAAAAAGTCAAGAAACAACAGATGCTGGCAAGGTTGTGGAGAAATAGGAACACTTTTACACTGCTGGTGGGAATGTAAATTAGGTCAACCATTGTGGAAGACAGTGTGACGATTCCTCAAAGATTTAGAACCAAGAATACCATCTGACCCAGCAATCCCATTACTGGGTATATACCCAAAGGAATATAAATCGTTCTATTATAAAGACACATGCATGCATATGTTCACTGCAGCACTGTTGACGATACCAAGGACATGGAATCAACCCAAATGTCCATCAGTGACAGACCGGGTAAAGAAAATGTGGTATGTATACACCATAGAATACTACGCAGCCATAAAAAGGAACGAGATCATGTCCTTTGCAGGGATGTGAGGGAGCTGGAAGCCGTTATTCTCAGCAAACTAACGCAAGAAGAGAGAACCAAATACTGCATGTTCTCACTTATATGGGAGCTGAACAATGAGAACACATGGACACAGGAAGGGGAACAACACACACTGGGGCCCTTTGGGGGAGGGGGGTGGGGAAGGGCATTAGGAAAAATAGCTAATGCCTATAGGGCTTAATACCTAGGTGATGGGTTGATAGGTGCAGCAGACCTATCAGGGCCTGGCCTCGTGACCTCATGTAACCTTCGTCACCTCCTTACTCCGAGTTTCCCACATGGTGGGTGAGGGCTCCAGTTTATGAATTGTGGGACACAAACCTGTATCCATGGCACACATTTACCTGTGGAACAAACCCGCCATCCTGCATGTGTATCCTAGAGCTTAAAATTAAATTCAATTAAAAAAAGAAAGGGGGCTGGGTGCGGTGGCTCACGCCTGTAATCCCAGCACTTTGGGAGGCCAAGGCGGGTGGATCACCAGA
>NW_012102110.1:5194490-5196377 GCF_000951045.1 Mandrillus leucophaeus
GGGACTGGGACTGGGCACCTGCCCACACTGTGGTGCCTTCTGCCTTCCCCACATCTGTCCTCATGCATCCATGCCCATTGCACAGCGGACCCTGCTGGGTATGCCACCTTAGGGTTCGGTGGGACTGGGTGTGTCAGCTTACGGTGGGCAGCTCTTGCCACCTCATACCCTGACATGCCTGGTCGGGTGCCTGTCTCCACTGGGGTCCAGTAGCCCAGCAGGACTTTTCTTTCCTTTTTTTTTTTTGGAGATGGAGTCTCACTCTGTCACCCAGGCTGGAGTGCAGTGGCGCGATCTCGGCTCACTGCAAGCTTCACCTCCCTGGTTCACACCATTCTCCTGCTTCAGCCTCCCAAGTAGCCCACCACGCCCGGCTAATTTTTTTGTATTTTTAGTAGAGACGGGGTTTCTACTGAACCAGTTAGCCAGGATGGTCTCCATCTCCTGACCTCGTGATCCGCTCACCTTGGCCTCCCAAACTGCTGGGATTACAGGCGTGAGCCACCACACCCGGCCTGGACTTGGTTTTCAAAAATTGTGTGTCTTGGTCTGCGTGGGCTGGCATAGCAAGTCACCATAGGCGGGCGGCTTAAATGACAGCGCTCATTTCTCACAGTCCTGGGAATGCCAGTGTGAGGTCAAGGTTCTCTGATTCGGTTTCTGGTGAGGGCTGGGTCCTAGGAGACACAGAGAGAGCCGTCCCTGTGCTGTGTCCTCACACGGCCTCTCCTGGGGGTGGCGACAGTGAGCTCTCTACTGTGTGTCCTTCTTAGGACTCCAGCCCCATCTGATCAGGGTCTGGCCTTGGGACCTCCTGTCACCTTTGTCACTTCCTTACTCTGCCCACCCAGGGGGTGAGGGCTCCAGTCTATGCATTGTGGGACACACATTCATTCCATAGCAGTGCGTGGCTCCCTGCCCTGCTGTAGATGAAAGCCTCGTTCAGAACCCCAGCGCCTGGGCCGAGATTCTCACGCCGGGCCTTGCCATGAGCTCCCAGCCCTGATTCCCATCCCTGCTGCGGGCAACTCCAGCAGGTCTGCTGGCCACAATGGCCCCAGGAGGGCTCTCTGCTCCTCAGCCTGGGCCTGCTGCCAAGTCCTTCCCTGCTGTGTGTCCTGCTCAGGGCTGGCAGCCTCCTGCCACCCGGGACAGGGCCAGAGTATATCCCTCAGTGTGGCTGTGCTGCCTCCCAGAACCCAACAGGCCCCCAAGGTCTGTGCTGCTTTCCTTGCAGCAGGTGAAGAGGCAACCATCTGGCTTTCACTTTGGAGCAGAGGACCAGGAACATCCCGCCACCAAGCAACACCCTGGCCACCGAGCAACACCCCAACCTAGCACCACTCCAACTACCGAGCAACACCCTGACCACCAAGCAACACCCCGGCCACCGAGCAACACCCCGGCCACCAAGCAACACCCCGGCAACCAAGCAATGCTCCAACCACCGAGCAACACTCTGACCACTGAGCAACACCCCGACCTCTGAGCAACACCCCGGCCACCAAGCAACACCCTGGCAACCAAGCAATGCTCCAACCACTGAGCAACACCCCGACCTCTGAGCAACACCCCAGCCACTAAGCAACACCCCAACCATGGAGCAACACCTCAGCCACCGAGCAACACCCCAACCATGGAGCAACACCCTGTCCTCTGAGGAACACCCTGACAATGGATTGACACCCCAGCCACCAAGCGACACCCCAACCACTGAGCAACACCCCAACTACCGAGCAACACTCTGACCACCGAGCAGCACCCTGGCAACCAAGCAATGCTCCAACCACCAAGCAATGCTCTGACCACTGAGCAACACCCCAACCACCAAGCAACACCCTGACCATTGAGCAACACCCCAGTCACTGAGCAACATGCTGACCATGG
>NW_012102111.1:0-252 GCF_000951045.1 Mandrillus leucophaeus
ACTCTTTATCCAGTTTGCCAGTCTGTGTCTTTTAATTGGAGCATTTAGTCCATTTACATTTAAGGTTAAGATTGTTCTGTGTGAACTTGATCCTGCCATTATGATATTAACTGGTGATTTTGCTCGTTAGTTATTGCAGTTTCTTCCTAGCCTCGTTGGTCTTTACATTTTGACATGTTTTTGCAATGACTGGTACCAGTTTTTCCTTTCCATATTTAGTGCTTCCTTCAGGGTCTCTTGTAAGGCAGGCCT
>NW_012102111.1:1694-21636 GCF_000951045.1 Mandrillus leucophaeus
CCTGTTTGCCTGGGTGTCAGCAGCAGAGGCTGCAGAAGATAGAATATTGCTGAACAGCAAGTGTACCTGTCTGATTCTTGCTTTGGAAGCTTCCTCTCAGGGGTGTACTCCACCGTGTAAGGTGTGGGGTGTTGGTCTGCCCCTAGTGGAGGATGTCTCCCAGTTAGGCTACTCAGGGGTCAGGGACCCACTTGAGCAGGCAGTCTCTCCGTTCTCAGATCTCAACCTCCATTTTGGGAGATCCACCGCTCTCTTCAAAGCTGTCAGACAGAGTCGTTTGCATCTGCAGAGGTTTCTGCTGCTTTTTTTGTTGTGATTGTTGTTGTTTTTGTTGTTTAGCTCTGCCCTGTCCCCAGAGGTGGAGTCTACAGAGACTGGCAGGCCTTCTTGAGCTGCTGTGAGCTCCACCCAGTTCGATCTTCCCAGGGCTTTGTTTACCTACTTAAGCCTCAGCAATGGCGGGCACCCCTCCTCCAGCCTCGCTGCTGCCTTGCAGTTGGATCGCAAACTGCTGTGCTAGCAATGAGGTCCCTCCGTGGGCGTGGGACCCTCCCCTCCAGGTGTGGGATATAATCTCCTGTTGTGCCCGTTTGCTTAAAGCGCAGTATTAGGGTGGGAGTTACCCGATTTTCCAGGTGTTGTGTGTCTCTGTTCGCCTGGCTAGGAAAAGGGATTCCCTTCCCCCTTGCACTTCCCAGATGAGGCGATGTCTCGCCCTGCTTCAGCTCTCGCAGGCGGGGCTGCAACAGCTGACCAGCACTAATTGTCTGGCACTCCCCAGTGAGATGAACCCCGTACCTCAGTTGATAATGCAGAAATCGCCTGTCTTCTGTGTCGCTCGCTCTGGGAGCTGGAGACTGGAGCTGTTCCTATTCAGCCATCTTGCTCTGTCCCCCCATCTCAAAATATCTTATAATTTCCTTTGTGATTTTTGCTTTGACTCAGTGGGTTTTTATCAGTGTGTTTATTGTCATATATTTGTGAAAATTCCAAATTTCCCTCAGCTATTGATTTCTATTTTTATTTCATTTTATTTGGAGAATATACATTGTATAATTTCAACTACATTAATTTATGTGGTTTGTTTAATGCTCTAAAATATGGTCTACCCAGAATGTTCCGTGTGCAATTGAAAAAATGTTTGTTCTGCTATTGTTTGGTGGGATGTTCTCTAGATGTCTCTCTGGTCTATTTGGTTTATAGTGCATTTCAAGTTTTCTATTTCAATGTTGATCTTTGCCTGGTAGTTGTGCCTATCCATTATTAAAAATGATGCATTGAAGTTGCCCACTATTGTTGTTGAATTTTATATCTCTCCTTTTAATTTATCTTAGTTTTCGCTTTATTTGTTTTAAGGCTGTGCTGTTAGGTGAATGTGTTTATAATTTTCTTTCTTCCTGAGGTAGTAAAACATATTTCATTATAATATCTCCCCTTATCACAGCAATATTTTTACTTTAAGTCAATTTTGCATATTAGTGTAGCCACTCCACACTACGTATGCTTTCTTTACATTTATTTATACCTTTCAATCTACAGTGTGACTCCTGTAGAAAATACATAACTGTATTTTGCTTTTTAAAATCTCATTTGATTATCTCTGCCTTTTGATTACATTGTTTATTTAATCTATTCACATTTAATTTTATTATTGAAAGAATTGGATTTACACCTGCCATTTTACTGATTTAAAACAAATTTTATGTTTTTCTGTTCCCATATCTCTTCTTTACTGTTGTTTTTTGTAGTAAGTGAATATTTTCTAATGTGGCATTTTTATTACTTTAACAATTTTCTTCACAGCATATTTACCTTAATTTTTCACTGTAATTTTTTATTGTTTGCTTTGAGGTTTGCTATATACTTTTTTTAAATTAATTTTTAATTTTTATGGTCACATGGTAGGTATATATATTTATGGGATACATGAGATATTTTGACACAGGTATAAATGTGTAATAATCACATAAGGGTAAATAGGGTATCCATCAACTCAAGCATTTATCATTTCTTTGTGAAACAAATATTCCAATTTTTTACTATTTTAAAGTGTATAACCAATTATTGTTTACTGTAGTCATCCTGCTATCAAATACTAGAACCTATTCATTCTCTCTAACAAAATTTGTGGACTCATTAACCATGCCCACTTTCTGCCCCCACCCCACTACACTTCCCAGGCAATGATAACCATTATTCTGCTCTCTATCTCCATGAGTTCAGTAGTTTTAATTTTTAGGTCCCACAAATGAGTGAGAGCACGTGAAGTTTGACTTTCTCTCCCTGGCTTATTTCACTTAACATAACGATCCCCAGTTTCATGTTGTTGAAAATGACAGGATAACATTTTTTTAAATGGCTGAACATTACTCCACTGTGTATATAGATCCCATTTTCTTTATTTATTTACCTGTTGATGGACACTTAGGTTGCTTCCAAATCTTGGCTATTGCGACTAATGTTGCAATAAACATGAAAGTGCAAAAATCTTTTCAATACACTAATTTTTAAAGGTATACACACAGCAGTGGGATTGTTGGATCATATGGTAGTTTTATTCTTAGTTTTTTAAAGAACCTCCAAACTGTTATCCACAATGGTTGCACAAATTTGCATTCCTGTCAAAAGTGCGTAGGAGTTTCCTTTTCTCCACAACCTTATCAGCATTTGTTATTGCCTATCTTTGGATAAAAGTCATTTTAATTAGGGTGAAATGATATCTCATTGTAGATTTAATGTGCATTTCTCTGATAATCAGTGATGTTGAAAACCTTTACATACCTCTATTTTCCATTTGTATATCTTTTTAAAAGAAATACATATTCAGCTATTTTACCTATTTTTTTTTTATTGTACTTTAAGTTCTGGGATACATGTGCAGAAAGTGCAGGTTTGTTACATATGTGCCATGGTGGTTTGCTGCACCCATCAACCCGTCAACTACATTAGGTATTTCTCCTAATGTTATTCCTCCCCTTAGCCCCCAACTCTCTGACAGGCCCTGGTATGTGATGTTCCCCTCCCTGTGTTCATGTGTTCTCATTGTTCAACTCCCACTTATGAGTGAGAACATGTGGTGTTTGATTTTCTGTTCCTGTGTTAGTTTGCTGAGAATGATGGTTTCCACCTTCATCCATGTCCCTGCAAAGGACATGAACTCGTCCTTTTTTATGGCTGCATAGTATTCCACGGTGTATATATGCCACATTTTCTTAACCCAGTCTATCATTGATGGGCATTTGGGTTGGTTCCAAGTCTTTCTATTGTGAACAGTGCTGCAAGAAACATGCATGTGCATGTGTCTTTATAGTAGAATAATTTATAGTCTTTTGGGTATATACTCAGTAATGGGGTTGCTGGGTCAAATGGTATTTCTGGTTTTAGATCCCTGAGGAATCATCACACTGTCTTCCACAATAGGTTGAACTAACTTACACTCCCACCAACAGTGTAAATGCTTTTCTATTTCTCCACATCCTCTCCAGCATCTGTTGCTTACTGACTTTTTAATTATTGCCATTTTAACTGGTGTCGGATAGTATCTCATTGTGGTTTTGATTTGCATTTCTCTAACGACCAGTGATTATGAGCTTTTTTTTATATGTTTGTTGGGCACATAAATGTCTTCTTTTGAGAAGTGTCTGTTCATATCCTTTGCCCACTTTTTGATGGGATTGTTTGTTTTTTTCTTGTAAATTTAAGTTCCTTGTAGATTCTGGATATCAGCCCTTTGCAAGATGGATAGATTGCAAAAATTGTGTGCCATTCTGTAGGTTGTCTGTTCACTCTGATGATAGTTTCTTTTGCTGTAGAGAAATTCATTAGTTTTAATTAGATCCCATTTGTCAATTTTGGCTTTTGTTGCCATTTCTTTTGGTGTTTTAGTCATGGAGTCTTTGCCCATGCTTATGACCTGAATGGTATCACTTGGGTTTTCTTCCAGGGTTTTAATGGTTTTAGGTCTGATGCTTAAGTCTTTCATCCATCTTGAGTTATTTTTTTTGTATAAGGTGTAAGGAAGGGGTCCAATTTCAGTTTTCTGCATATGGTTAGCCAGTTTCCCCAACACCATTTATTAAATAGGGAATCCTTTCCCCATTGCTTTTTTTTGTCAGGTTTGTCAAAGATCAGATGGTTACAGATTTGTGGTGTTTTTTCTGAGGACTTTGTTCTGCTGCATTGGTCTACATGTCTGTTTTGGTACCAGTACCATGCTGTTTTGGTTGCTGCAGCCCTGTAGTGTAGTATGAAGTCATGTAACATCATGCCACCAGCTTTTTTCTTTCTGCTTAGTATTGTCTTGGCTATATGGGCTCTGTTTTGGTTCCATATGATATTTAAAGTAGTTTTCTCTAATTCTGTGAAGAAAGTCAGTGGTGGCTTGATGGGAATAGCATTGAATCTATAAATTACTTTGGGCTGTATGGCCATTTTCACAATATTGATTCTTCCTATCCATGAGCATGGAATGTTTTTCCATTTGTTAGGGTCCTCTCGTTTCCTTTAGCAGTGGTTTGTAGTTCTCCTTGAAGAGGTCCTTCACATTCCTTGTGAGTTGTATTCCTAGGAATTTTATTTTCTTTGTAGCAATTGTGAATATGATTTCACTCATGATTTGTCTCTCTGCTTGCCTATTATTGGTGTATAGGAGTGCCTGTGACTTTTGCACATCAATTTTGTATCCTGAGACTTTGCTGAAGGTGTTTATCAGCTTAAGGAGATTTTGGACTGAGGTGATGGGGTTTTCTAAATATACAATCATGTCACCTGCAAACAGGGACAATTTGATTTCCCATTTTCCTAATTGAATATCCTTTATTTCTTTCTCTTGCCTGATTGACCTAGCCAGAACTTCCAACAATATGTTGACTAGGAATGGTGAGAGAGGGCATCCTTGTCTTGTGCCAGTTTTCAAAGGAAATGCTTCCAGTTTTTGCCCATTCAGTATGATATTGGCTCTGGGTTTGTCATAAATAACTCTTATTATTTGGAGATATTCCATCAATGCCTACTTTATTGAGAGTTTTTAGCATGAAGGGGTGTTGAATTTTGTCAAAGGCCTTTTCTGCATCTGTTGAGATAATCATGTGGTTTTTGTCATTGGTTCTGTTTATGTAATTGATTATGTTTATTGATTTGCATATGTTGAAGCAGCCTTGCACATCCCATGGAAGAAGCCTACTTGATCGTGGTGGATAAGCTTTTTGATGTGCTGCTGGATTTGGTTTGCCGATATTTTATTGAGGATTTTCACATTGATGTTTGTCAGGAATAATGGCCTGACATTTTTGTTTTTTGTTGTGTCTTTGCCGGGTTTTGGTATCAGGATGATGCTGGCCTCATACAATGAGTTAGAGAGGAGTCCCTATTTTTCTCTTGTTTGGAATAGTTTTAGAAAAAAATGATATCAGCTCCTCTTTGTACCTCTGGTAGAATTCAGCTGTGAATCCATCTGGTCCTGTGCTTTTTTGTGTTCATCGGCTGATAATTAGTGCCTCAAATTCAGAACTTGTCATTGGTCTATTCAGAGATTTGACTTCTTCCTGGTTTCATCTCAGGAAGATGTATGCATACAGGAATTCAGTCATTTTTTCGAGATTTTCTAGCTTATTTGCATAGAAGTGTTTATAGTATTTTCCGATGGTAGTTTGTATTTCTGTGGGATCGATGGTGATATCCCGTTTATCATTTTTTATTGTGTACATTTGACTCTTCTCTCTTTTCTTTATTAGTGTGGCTAGTGGTCTATCTATTTTGTTGATCTTTTCAAAAACCAGCTCCTAGATTCATTGATTTTTTAAGGGTTTTTCGTGTCTCTATCTTTTTAGTTCTTCTCTGATCTTAGTTATTTCTTGCCTTGTGCATTTGTTTGCTCTTGCTTCTCTAGTTTTTTTAATTGTGATGTTAGGGTGTTGATTTTAGATCTTTCCTGCTTTCTCCTGTGGGCATTTAGTGCTATAAATTTCCCTGTAAACACTGCTTACCTGTATCCCAGAGATTCTGGTATGTTGTGTCTTTGTTCTCATTGATTTCAAAGAGCTTATTTATTTCTGCCTTAATTTCGTTATTTACCCTGTAGTCATTCCAGAGCAGATTGTTCAGTTTCCATGTAGTTGTGCAGTTTTTAGTAAGTTTGTTAACCCTGAGTTCTAATGTGATTACACTGTTGTCTGAGAAACTGTTATGCTTTTCATTCTTTTGCGTTTTCTGAAGAGCATTTCACTTCCAATTATGTGGTCAATTTTAGAATAAATGTGATGTGGTGCTGAGAAAAATGTATATTCTGTTGATTTGGGCTGGAGAGTTTTGTAGATGTCTATTAGATCTGATTCAACCAGAGCTGAGTTCAAGTCCTGGATATCCTCATCAATTTTCTGTCTTGTTGATCTGTCTAATGTTGACAGTGGGATGTTAAAGTCTCCCACTCTTATTGTGTGAGAGTCTAAGTCTCTTTGTAGGTCTCTGAGAACTTGCTTTATGAATCTGGGTGCTCCTATATTGGGTGCATATATATTTAGAATAGTTAACTCTTCTTGCTGCATTGATCTATTTACCACTGTGTAATGCCCTTCTTTGTCTTTTATGATCGTTGTCAGCTTAAAGTCTGTTTTATCAGAGACTGGGATTGAAACCACTGCTATTTTTTGCTTTTCATTTGCTTGGTAAATATTCCTCCATCCCTTTATTTTTAGCCTTTGTGTGTCTTTTCACATGAGATGGGTCTCCTGAATACAGCACACTGATGGGTCTTGACTCTATCCAATTTACCAGCCTGTGTCCTTTAATTGGGGGCATTTAGCCCATTTACATTTAATGTAAATATTTTTATATGTGAATTTAATCCTGTCATTATGATGCTAGCTGGTTATTTTGCTTGTTAGTGGATGCAGTTTCTTCAAACTGTCAGTAGGCTTTACAATTTGGTATGTTTTTGCAGTGGCTGGTACCAGTTTTTTCTTTCCATATTTAGTGCTTCCTTCAGGAGTTCTTGTAAGGCAGGCCTGGGGGTGACAAAATCTCTCAGCATTTTCTTGTCTGTAAAGGATTTTAATTCTCCTTCACTTATGAAGCTTAGTTTGGCCCAATATAAAATTCTGAGTTGAAAATTCTTTTGCTTAAGAGTGTTGAATATTAACCCCAACTCTCTTCTGACTTGTAGAGTTTCTGCAGAGAGATCCCCTGTTAGTCTGGTGGACTTCCCTTTGTGGGTTTCACGGCCTTTCTCTCTGGTTGCCCTTAACATTTTTTTCTTCATTTCAACCTTGGTGAATCTGATGATTATGTGTCTTGGGATTGCTCTTCTCAAGGAGTATCTTTGTGATTTTCTCTGTATTTCTTAAATTTGAATGTTGGCCCGTCTGGCTAGGTTGGAGAAGTTCTCCTGGATAATATCCTTAAGAGAGTTTTCCAATTTGGTTCCATTCTCCCCATCACTTTCAGATACACCAATCAAACGTAGGTTTGGTCTTTTCATATAGTCCCATATTTCTTGCAGGCTTTGTTCATTCCTTTTCATTCTTTTTTCTCTAATCTTGTCTTCATGTTTTACTTCATTAAGTTGATCTTCAATCTCTGATATCCTTTCTTGCACTTGATGGATTCAGCTACTGATACTTGTGTATGCTTCACAAAGTTCTCGTGCTGTGTTTTTCAGTTCCATCAGGTCATTTATGTTCTTCTCCAAACTGGTTATTCTAGTTAGCAATTCATCTAATTTTTTTTCAGAGTTGTTTACTTCCTTTCATTGGGTTAGAATATTCTCCTTTAACTCAGAGGAGTTTGTTATTACCCACCTTTTGAAGCCTACGTCTGTCAGTTCTTCAGTTTCATTCTCTGTCCAGTTTTGTTCCCTTGCTGGCAAGGAGTTGTGATCCTTTGGAGCAGAAGATTCATTCTGGTTTTGGGAATTTTCAACCTATTTGTGTTGGTTTTTCCTCACCTTCATGATTTATTTACCTCTGATCTTTGGTGTTCATGACCTTCAGATGGAGTTTCTGTGTGAACATCTTTTTTTGTTGATATTGATGCTATTCCTTCTGTTTTTTAGTTTTCCTTCTAACAGTCAGGCCCCTCTTCTGCAGGTCTGCTGGAGTTTGCTGGAGATCCACTCCAGACCTTGTTTGCCTAGGTATCACCAGTGGAGGCTGCAGAACAGCAAATATTGCTGCCTGTTCCTTCCTCTGGAAGTTTTGTCTCAGAGGGGCACCTGCCAGATACCAGCCGGAGCTCTCTTGTATAGGGTGTCTGTTGACCCCTGCTGGGAGGTGTCTTCCAGTCAGGAGACATGGGGGTCTGGGGTTCACTTGAGGAGGCAGTCTGTCCCTTATCAGAGCTCAAGCACTGTGCTGGGAGATCTGCTCTTCTCTTCAGAGCCAGCATGCAAGAAAGTTTAAGTCTGCTGAAGCTGTGCCCACAGCTGCCCCTTCCCCCAGGTGCTTTGTCCTAGGAAGATGGAAATTTTATCTATAAGTCACTGACTGGGGCTGCTTTCTTTCTTTCAGAGATGCCCTGCCCAGAGAGGAGGAATCTAGAGAGGCAGTCTGGCCACAGTGGTTTTCCTGGGCTCTGCCCAGTTGGAAGTTCCTGGTGGTTTTGTTTACACTGTGAGGAGAAAACTGCCTACTCAAGCCTCAGTAATGTCGGACCCCCCACCTCCCACCAAGCTGAAGCATCCCAGATCAACTTCAGACTGCTGTGCTGGCAGCAAGAATTTCAAGCCAGTGGATCTTAGCTTGCTGGGTTCCATGGGGGTGGGATCCATTGAGCTAGACCACTTGGTTCACTGGCTTCAGCACCCTTTCCAGGAGAGTGAACGGTTCTGTCTCTCTGGCATTCCAGGTGCCACTGGGGTATGAAAAAAAAAAAAAAACTCTTGCAGCTAGCCCAGTGTCTGCCCAAATGGCTGCCCAGTTTTGTCCTTAAAACCTAGGGCCCTGGTAGCATGGGTGCCCAAGGGAATCTCTTGGTCTGCAGGTTGTGAAGACCATGGTAAAATTGTAGTATTTCAGTAGGAGTGCACCATTCCTCATGGCAGGGTCCCTCATGGCTTCCCTTGGCTAAGGGAGGGAGTTCCCTGACCCCTTGTGCTCCCTGGGTGAGGCAATGCCCCACTCCACTTTGGCTTGTTGTCAGAGGCTGCACCCTCTGTCTAACCAGTGCCAGTGATATGAGCTGGGTACCTCAGTTGGAAATGCAGAAATCACCCACCTTCTGTGCTGATCTACCTGAGATCTGCAGACTGGAGCTGTTCCTGTTTGGCCATCTTGCCAGCCACCTTATTTTGCCTGTTTTCATGGGATTACTAGATTCTTTTCCTATTGATTTTCTTGAACTCCTTATGTATTCTGGTTATTAATCTCTCATCAGATGGATAGTTTGCAGATATTTTCTCCCATTTTGTGGATTGTCTCTTCTTGTTGATTGTTTCCTTTGTTGTGCAGAAGCTTTTTAACTTGATGTAATCCCATTTGTCCATTTTTGCTTTGTTTGCCTGTTTTTGGGTATTACTCAAGAAATAATTGCCCAGACCAATGTCCCAGACAATTTCCCCAAAGTTTTCTTTTTAGTACTTTCATAGTTTGAGATCTTAGATGTAAGTCTTTAATCCACTTTGATTTGATTTTTGTATAATGGCAAGACAAAAGGGTCTAGCTTTAATTTTCTACATAAGGATATCCAGCTTTCCCTACACAATTTATTGAAAAGGTTGTCTTTGCTCCAATGTCTGTTCTTGACACTTTTGCCAAAAATGAGTTTACTGTAGATGTGTGGATTGATCTTTGGGTTCTCTATTCTGTTCCACTGATCTATGTGTCAGTTTTTATGCTATTATAATGCTATTTTTGGTCACTGGAGCTGTGTGGAACAATTTGAAGTCAGGTAATATGATTCTTCCAGTTTTGTGCATTTTGCTCAGGATACCTTTCTTCAGAGTCTTTTACAGATCTCTATACATATTAAGATTTTTTTTCTAGTTCTGTGAAGAATGTCATTGGCATTTTGTTAGGGATTGCATTGAAACTGTAGATTGTTTTAGATAGTATGAACATTTTAACAATATTGATTCTTCCAATCTATTAACATAAAATTTCTTTTCATTTTTGTGTCATATTTGATTCCTTTAATCAGTATTTTACTGTTTTCATTGCAGAGATCTTCCAGTTCTTTGGTTAAGTTAATTCCTAGGTATTTTATTTTATTCATAGTATTTTAAATGAATTACTTTCTTGATTCCTTTTTCAGATTGTTCACTGTTGGCATGTAGAAATGTTACTGATTTTTTAATGTTAATGCATCTTGCAAATTTACTGAATTTATCAGTTCTAATAGGCTTTTTGGTGGAATCTTTAGGTTTTTCCAAATATGAGATTATGTCATTTGCAAACAAGGATAATTGGGCTTCCTTCTTTTTAATTCAGATTCACTTTGTTTCTATCTCTTGTCTGATTGCTCCATCTGGGACTTCCAGGACTATGTTGAATAACAGTGGTAAAATTGCACATCCTTGTCATGTTCCAGAACTTAGAGGAAAGGTTTCACTATTTCCCCATTCAGTATGAAGCTAGCTGTGGGTCTGTCATATAATACTTTTATTGTGTTGAGGTTATATCTTTCTTTACCCAGTATTCTGAGGGTTTTTATCACAATGGATTGTTGAATTTTATCAAGTGCTTTTTCGACATCAATCAAAGAGATCATTTTTTTTTTTTTTTGTCATTCTGTTTACATGATGTATCACTTTAACTGATTTCTGTATGTTGACAGATTCTTACATCCCTGGGGTAAGTCCAATTTGCTCATGAGGTATTTGACCTGCAATAAAAGGTGCACACTCAGTCTTGCCAGGTGTCTACAGTTAAAGTGAGGACATCGATTGGAAAAGAATGAGACGATGCAACTTGAAATGGGGACATGTGGGAGGGTGCTGATGAAGCTGGAGACACTGAGCTCATAGAGTCTGATGAGATTTTCTGTCAGAAGAAACAGCCACCCCACCCCCAGTGGTGACAACATCCCTTCCCTCATCTATGCTGCCATCAGTCTATCCACCTTTTTCTGAGGAGATTAACCTTGCACTGCCCAAGGCAACAATGATGGCCTCACCTGAGGCAGTTGCCAGGAATGACAATGCTAATTCTTTTCAGGACCTACCCCCAACACCTCTGTTTGTTTCTAGACCTGTAACTAAACTAAAGTACTGGCAGGCCCCTAGAGGTGAGGTTCAGAGTGTGACCCATGAGGCAGTATACTATACATCAAAAGAACTGCTTGAGTTTTCTAATTTATATAAGCAGAAATATGGAGAAAAGGCATGGAAATGGATATTAAGGATGTGGGATAATGGTGGAAGGAACATAAAGTTGGATCAGCCTGAATTTATTGATTTGCACTCACTAAGCAGGGATTCTGCATTTAATATTGCAACTCAGGGAGTTAAAAAAGTATCTAATAGTTTTTTGGCTTGGTTAGCTGAAATATGATCAAAAGATGGCCCCCTGTGAGTGAGCTAGAAATGCCTGATCTCCTTTTGTTTAATGTAGAGGAAGGGATCCAAAGGAATGGGGAGATTGAGATGCTATAGTGGATTAGTCACTTTAGACCTACTCATCCCAGGTGGGAGGGTCCAGAAGACATACCCTTCACCAATACCTTGTGAAATAGATCGTGAAGGGAACACCTGCATCCTTGAAGAGCTCTGTGATTGCTATTCTCTGTATGCCAGCTCTTACAGTGGGAACTGCAGTCACTCAATTACAAAATTTAAGTGGGATGGGAATAATTGCATCCTGAGGTGTCAGGGGCCAAGGAGTGGCCCTCAACCTTCAAAGGCAAGGTGGCTGTAGCTACCATAATGGACAGCAAAGGCAAAGCAGCAATCTGAAAATTCTGACTTGTGTAGAACTCTGGCATTGACTAGTTAATCATGGTGTTCCTAGAAGTGAAATTGACAGGAAGCCTCCTGCATTCTTATTTAATTTGTATAAGCAGAAAACTTTCAGATCAAGTGGACTAAACGCTAATTTGAACTATAAAAATAGAGAATCATGTCCCCTCAATCAATTTCCAGATTTGAACCAGTTTATAGACCCAGAACCCCTTCAATGAAAGGGAAGCCATGTCCCTTGGAGTAAGGACCCCACTCTACTACTGACAATTTATACTGTTAATCTTTCTCCAATCCTTCCCCAAGAGGACCTTCAGTCTTTTACCAGGGTAACTGTCCACTGGGGAAAGGGGAAGAAGCAGACCTTTGGGAGACTACTGGACACTAGCTCTGACCTGACGTTGACTCCAAAGGATGGAAACGTCATTGTGGTCCTCCAATTAAAGTAGGGGCTTATGGAGGCCAGGTAATTGATGGAGTTTTTGCTCATATCCAACTTACAGTGAATCCAGTGGGTCCTTGGACTCCTCCTGTGGTCATTTTCCCAGTGCCAGAATGTAAAATCAGCATAGATATACTTAGCAGCTGGCAGAACTCCCACATTGGCTCCCTGATTGGCAGAGTGAGGGGTATAATGGTGGGAAAAGCCAAATGGAAGCCATTAGAGCTGCCTCTACGTAGAAAAATAGTAAATCAAAAACCATATTGCATCCCTGGAGGAACTGCAGAGATCAGTACCACATCAAGGACTTGAAAGATGTAGGGATTGTGATTCCCACCACATCCTCATTCAACTCCCCTATTTGGCCCATGCAGAAAACAGATAGATCTTAGAGAATGACAGTAGATTATCATAAGCTTAACCAAGTGGTGACTCCAATTGCAGTTGCTGTACCAGATGTGGTTTCAATGCTTAAGCAAATTAACATGTCAACTATTATGTAGCCATTGATTTGGCAAATGCCTTTTTCTCCATTCCTGTCCATTAGGCCCACCAGAAACAATTTGCCATCAGTTGGAAAGGCCAGAAATATACCTTCACTGTCTTAACTCAGGAGTATACCAACTCTCTAGCTTTGTGTCAATACTCTTGTTTGGAGATATCTCCATTGCTGTTACCTTCCACAAGATACCACACTAGTCCATTAAACTGATGACATTATGCTGATTGGACCCAGTGAGCAAGAAGTAACAAACACACTGGACCTATTAGTGAGACATTTGTGTGGGTGGGATGGGAAATAAATCTGACTAAAATTTAGGGGACTTCTGCCTCAGTGAAATTTCATGGGGTCCAGTGATGTGGGGCCTGTTGAGATATTCCTTCTAAGGTGAAGGATAAGTTGTTTCATTTGACCCTTCCTATAACCAAGGAAGAGGCACAATGCCTCTTGGGCCTATTTGGATTTTGGGGGCAACATATTCCTCATTTGGGTGTGTTTCTGTGGCCCATTTATTGAGTGACCTGAAAAGTTGCCAGTTTTGTGTGGGGTCTAGAACAGGAGAAGGCTCTGCAGCAGGTTCAGCTGCTGTGCAAGCTGCTCTGCGACTTGGGCCACATGACCCAGCAGATCCAATGGTGCTTGAGGTTTCAGTGGAAGATAAGGATGTTGTTTGAAGACTTTGGAAGGCCCCCATAGGTGAATCACAACAGAAGCCTCTAAGATTTTGGAGAAAGGCTCTGGCATCTTCTGCAGACAACGACTCTCCTTTTGAGAAATAGCTCTTGGCATGTTACTGGGCTTTGGTATAAACTGAATTTTTGACCATGGGTCATCAAATCACCATGCAACCTGAACTGCCTATCATGAACTGGGTGCTTTCTGACCCATCTAGCCATGAAGTGGGGCATGCACAGCAGCATTTCATTATCAAACGGAAGTGGTATATATATGATCGGGCTCCAGCAAGTTCTGAAGGTACAAGTAAGTTATATGAGGAAGTGGCTCACATGCCCATCTTCTCCACTCCTGCCACCCTGCCTTCTCTACTCCAGCCTGCACCAGTGTCCTCATGGGGAGTTCCCTATGATCACTTGACAGGGGAACAAAAGACTGGGTCCTGGTTTACAGATGGCTCTGCATGATATGCAGTCACCACCTGGAAGTGGACAGCTGTAGCACTACATCCCCTTTCTAGGACATCCCTGAAGGACAGCGGTAAAGTGAAATCTTCCCAGTGGGCAGAACTTTGAGCAATGCACTTCATTGTGCACTTTTCTTGAAAAGAGAAATGGTCAGGCATGCGACTATATACTGATTCATGGGCTGTAGCCAATGGTTTAGCTTGATAGTTGGGGGCTTGGAAGAAGCATGATTGCAAAATTGTTGACAAAGATATTTGAGGAAGAGGTATGTAAATGGACCTCTCTGAGTGGTCAAAAACTGTGAAGATATTTGTATCTCATGTGAGAGCTCACAAAAGGGTGACCTCAGCAGAGGAGGATTTTAATCAAGTGAATAGGATGACTTGTTCTGTGGACACCACTCAGCCTCTTTCCCCAGCCACCCCTTTCATCACCCAATGGGTCCATGAACAAAGTGGCTATGGTGGCAGGGATGGAGGTTACACGTGGGCTCAGCAACATAGACTTCCACTCACCAAGGATGACCTGGCTCTGGCCACTGCTGAGTGCCCAATTTCCCAGCAGCGAGACCAACACTGAGTCCTTGATATGGCATCATCCTCGTGGTGATCAGCCAGTTACTTGGTGGTGGGTTGATTATATTGCACCTCTTCCGTCATGGAAAGGGCAGCGATTTTTCTCCACCAGAATAGACACTTACTCCGGATATAAGTTTATCCACCCTGCACTCAATGCTTCTGCCAAAAATACCGTCTGTGGACTCATGAAATGCCTTATCCACTGTCATGGTATTCCACATAACATTGCCTCTGACGAAGGCACTCACTTTATAGCTAAAGAAGTGCAGCAGTGGGCTCATGCTTGTAGAATTCACTGGTCTTACCATGTTCCCCATCATCCTGAAGTACTGGACTGATAGAATGGTGGAATGGCTTTTGAAGTCACAATTACAATGCCAAGTAGGTTACAATACTTTGCAGGGCTGGGGCAAAGTTCTCCAGAAGGCTGTACATGCTCTGAGTCAGCATCCAATGTATGCTACTGCTTCTCTCATAGCCAGGATTCATGGGCTCAGGAATCAAAGGGTGGAAGTTCTATCACTCACCATCACCCCTAGTGACCCACTAGCAAAATTTTTGCTTCCTCTTTCTGCCACATTACATTCTGCTGGCCTAGAGGTCATAGTTCCAGGGGGAGGAATGCTGCCACCAGGAGACACAACAATGATTCCATTAAACTGGAAGTTAAGATTGTCACCTGACCACTTTGGGCTCCTTCTATCTTTAAGTCAACAGTCAAAGGGAGTTACAGTATTGGTTGGAGTGATTGACCCATACTATCAAGTTGAAGTCAGTCTACTACTCCACAATGGAAGTAAGGACGAGTATGTATGAAATACATGAGATCTTTTAGGGTGTCTCTTAGTATTACCATGCCCTGTGATTAAGGTCAATGGGAAACAACAACAGCCCAATCCTGGCAGGACTACAAATGGCCCAGACCCTTCAGGAATGAAGGTTTGAGTCACTCCACCAAGTAAAAAACCATGACCTGCTGAGGTGCTTGCTGAAGGCAAAGGTAATACAGAATGGGTGGTAGAAGAAGGTAGTTGTCAATATTAGCTATGACCACGTAACCAGTTGCAGAAATGAGGACTGTAATAGTCATGAGTATTTTCTCCTTATTTTGTTACAAGCATGTTTGTGCATGTATATACTTATATTAAGAAAACACCTTCATTTAATTTCCTTTATTTTTCCTTTATCATGTGACATAAGATTTATTGACTTCCTATCAGAATTTAAGTGTTGTTAATTTTGTGTATTAGCATTTAGGTTAAGGATTGGTGTGTTTCTAGTTGTACAAAGGACAGCTGTATTATGTTAGGCATAGTTTTGACATTTTTAATGTATTTATTTGAAGATTATGCATGATTTCAGGAGATTGCATGGGTTCAACTTAACAAGGGGTGGACTTGTGATAATTAATATTGAGTATCAACTTGATTGGATTGAAGGATGCAAAGTATTGTTACTGGGTGTCTGTGAGGGTGTTGCCAAAGGACATTAACATTTGACTCAGTGGACTGGGAGAGGCAGACCCACTCTCAATCTGGGTAGACACCGTCTAACCAGCTGCCAGCATGGCCTGAACAAAGCAGGCAGGAGAGGGTGGAAGAGCACACATTCAGAGTCTTCTGGCCTCATGTTTCTCCCGTGCTGAATGCTTCCTGCCCTTGAACATTGGACTCCAAGTTCTTTAGCTTTTGGACTCTTGGACCTACACAAGCAGTTTGCCAGGGGCTCTTGGGCCTTTGGCCACAGACTGCACTGTTGGCTTCCCTCTTTCTGAGGTTTTGGGACTCGGACTGGCTTCCTTGCTCTTCAGCTTTCAGATGGCCTATTGTGGGACTTCACCTTGTGATCATGTGAGTTAATATTCCTTAATAAACTCCCCTTTATATATACCTTCATCTTATTAGTTCTGTCCTGTTAGAGAAACCAGGCTAATACAATGGGAAATAAGTCTTTACAATATTGTAGTATATCTCCCCTGAGAACAGTTGGGTCGTTTACTTTAGTTCCCATATACATGGGCCTTCCAGTTATAATGTCATGAGGGGATAGATGATGTTTTCCATAAGGGATAGATCACAATGTAAATAGTACCAGGGGGAGTGCTTTTGGCCAGGGGAAGTGAAACAACTCTAGGAACTTAGCCAATTGTATTTTAATTATTCCATTGGTCCATTCCATTAGCCCTGAGGACTAGGGGTGGTAGGCACAATGAAAATATTAACATATGGGAGAAGTTTTGAAAATATTTTATTAACCTGGTCAGTAAAATGAGTTCCTTTATCACTATGAAGTTCAGAGGGGACTCCCAATAGTGAAATACTTTTTTGAATAGGATTTTTCCAACTGCCACTTCAGTCCATTGCCTGCAAAGAAAAGCCACAACCCATTGGGAAAATATGCAGATTATTACAAAAACATAGTTGTAACATTGACATGATGTCAGATGGATAAAATTAAATTTCCATGTATCAAAAGGTCCAGCTGCAAGGAGAAAATGACCATGGGCCTTTTGGAGGGGGTTCCCTGGGTTATGTTTTGGACAAACAACATGCTGAAAATAAACCTTTTCTGCCACCATGAAGGACAGTTTCCAGTAATATTTTTTACACCAGGATATTATTTTATGTGAATTCCAATGTGTCAGATTATGAATATGTTCCATAAGGGGCACCTGACATCCTATTGAAATAATGGGTTTAGTATTAATTATGTCCATATCATATTTCAGTTTCAGGATAAAAGTATCCTCCTTTTTGTTTCCAAGTAGATTTTTCTTTTGGTGGGGCTACGCCTTGGGACTTTTTAAACATGATTTTAAGTGACTCAGGTTTTATGGCCATTCTGTGGATCTGGGCTGGGTGGCTCAAATGCTGCTCTTTTAGCTGTAGTGCCTATAAATTGGTTACTCCGACTTTCAGTGGTGTCCAACTTAGAGTGACCTGGAACTTTCACAATCATGAAAAGTTTTGATTTTAGAATTGTTGCTAACAGCTCTTACACTTTTCCATTTTTATGGGTTGTCCTAAGTAGGTTAAAGATCCTCTCTCCTTCCATAGCATCCTAAAGTCATGGGCAACCACAAAAGTATAGTGACTATCAGTGTGTATATTCATAGTCCTTTCTTTTGTAATTCAATTGACAAGCTCAGGTCAGGGCAATCGATTCAGCCACTTGAGTTAATCTGGCTTTGGGGGGAGGACTGACTTCAATGACCTCTAACGAGAAAACCATGGCACTTTCCTCTCTAAAACTACCATCCTCCCATCTTAAGTAAGACCTATCTGTAAACCACTCTATCTCAGCATATTCAGTGGCATGTATTGTAAGTCCATCCTGGAGGTGAGAAATTGGTCAGCTGTGAGAATACATTCATGAGGGGTATCATCAGAAGGACCTGGTAATGTAGTAGTCAGGTTAAGATTGTTAGAAGGAAAAATGGTAATATTTGAAGATGAAGTAAGTAAAACTTCATAGGAGCTTAACCTATTGACAGACAGGTATTGAGCATGGTGAGAGTTTAGAAGGGTTTCAAGAGAATGTGGTGCAAACATGGCAATAAAGGAACCCATAATTATTTATTCAACAGACTTGTACAGAAGGGTAGTGGCTGAGATGTCTCACATACTGGGAGGCAGCCCTTGAGCCACTGGGCTTGGCTGTTGGCTATAGCATCCTATAGGTCTCCGATGATTAGCATGTTTCTGAGTTAGTACCCAATATGCAGAGGGAGAAAGGTAACTTGTAATTAGGGTGCCCTATGGCTGGAGTATTTGTTAGGGTTTAGTTTATTCATTGTATGACATATTGTTCATCTGGACCCCACATGGTGGGATCAGGCTGTTCATTTTTTAGGTATGTATACAGAGGTTGAGCTATTAGGGAGAAATTTGGTATCCAGTTTCTACAATAGCTGGCCAGTCCCCAAAACTCTCTAAGTTGTTTCTTTGTGATGGGCATTAGGAAAGCTAAATTCCTGTCTCTATTAGGGGTAATGCTGAATCCCTCCACTGAGATACTGTGCCCCAAATACTTAACTTGGGGCAAGCATAGCTGGAGTTTGTCTTTGGACACTTTGTGCCCCTTATTAGCTAATTGAGTAAGTATAGACTATCATCCTGAGAAGAAGAGAGTGTGTCTGAGCAAAGAACATCATCTACATATTGATTGAATGTCGAGCCCTGGGGAATTCTTAAATTCTCTAAATCAGCTTTTAATACTCGGGAAAAATAAGTGGGGCTCCCTGAATATCCTCAGAGCACCACACTCCAGGTATATTTTTCTTTACAAGTGAAGGCAAATATGTATTGGCTGTCTGAATCTACAGGAATGCTAAAGAAAGTACTACAGAGACACACAACTGAGAAGTACTGGCTGGTAGCAGGCATAGCAAACAGAAGGGTATGTGAGCTAACACTAGACACTCTGCAAGACTGGGAGCTCAACTTGCATTGTAATTCAGCCAATGGCAGGATGAGGTTGTGCATTTGATTTCAGCAGTTTCAACCTTATAGCTCTAGTTGTTAAGAGCACACCTAGAAAAACTTATGTCATTTATGTGGTGCTTGAGCTGAGAATTCAAATCCTTGAGCTCATCTTCTTTTCATTACTTTGTCCAGTAATATTAGGAGCAACCAACTAACATTAGTATATTCCTTAGTTTTCTGAATGCGTTTAAAAGTACCATATACAGAGTAACTTAGCTCCTTGCTTCTTACAAGTGGTTGATTAGGTGAATTCAGTGCAAATACTTTGTGTATCTCTATAAACAGTTCGTGTCACAGACTATCAGTGCTCCCTTTATTACTAGGAATAGTCATTAGTGTTTTTAAATCTCATTGGATTAGACAACCAATTCCAGAAACCCTAGAAAAAAATTCAGAAATTTTATCCTAAAAATTCTGTTTTCTAGAACAACTCTCAGTACCAAAAATTGTTATTAGTCATGATTCTCCCAAGACATAGAATGAATAGGAAATGTATATTATGGGAACTGGATCGTGTGATTACGGATGCTGAGAAATCCCACTATCTGCCATCTGCAAGCTGGAGAACCAAGGCTGCCAGTGATGTAATTCAGTCCAAGTCTGAAGACCTGAGAAGCAGAGGGACTGCTGGTGTAAATCCCAGAGTCCAAAGGGCTGAGAACCAAGAGCACCAGCATAGGAGGGCAGGAGAAGATAAATATCCCAGATCAAGAAGCAAGGGAAAATTCACCCTTTATCCACCTTTTTGTTCTATCTGAGCCCTCAGTGAACTGGATGATGCCTGCCCACACTAATGAGAGCAATCTTCTTTACTCATTCTATTAATTTTTTTTTAATTTATTTATTATTATTATACTTTAAGTTGTAGGGTACATGTGCATAACGTGCAGGTTTATTACATATGTATACT
>NW_012102111.1:27991-38976 GCF_000951045.1 Mandrillus leucophaeus
GCTCGCGCTGGGAGTTGGAGACTGGAGCTGTTCCTATTCGGCCATCTTGCTCCGCCCCCCCTCATTCTATTAATTTAAATGCTTATCTCTTCTGGAGACATCCCCACAAACACACTCCGAAATAATTTTTTGTCAGTTATCTGGGCATCCTTTAGCCCAGTCAGATTGACATTTAAAATTAACCATCACAATCTAAAATCAACAACCACAATCTCCACCGTAAGCAATTTGAAGAAGAATGAAATAAACCCAAAGCAAGAAAAAGGAAGAAAATGAGACAAGTATAGCAGAGATAAATAGAATAGAGAACAGAAAAAAATAGTCGTTAAACAAAATCAAGAATTGGATCTTAGAAAAGATCATAAAAATGGACAAGACTTTTGTCAAATTGATGAAAAAAGGGAAGTCACTGATGACTAAAATATGAAATGAAGAGGATATTATTACCAATTTTATAGAATTTAAAAAGATTATAAGAAAATACTATGAAAATTGTATACCAAAAATGGATAACCTAGGAACATGAAAAAAATCCTAAAAACACACAACCTATCAAGAATAAATGATGAAGAAATAGAAAATATGAAATGACCTAAAATTAACAGAGATTGAATCAGTAATCAAAACCCCACCCCCAACAGAAAGTCCCAGATGTCTTCACTGGAGAATTCTGTCAAACATTTAAAAAAGAATTAAGACCGATTCTTCTCAAACTCTTCCAAAGAATTGAAGAGGAAGAAACACTTCCAAATTAATTCTACAAAACCAGTATTACCTTGATACCAAGTCAAAAACACTGCAAGAAAAGAAAATTACACACCAATGTCCATGATGAACATTGATGCAAAAATCCTTAAGAAAATACTTGCAAACTGAATTCAACAGCACATTAAAAAGGTTATACACCAGGAACAAGTGGGATTTATTACTGGAATGCAAGAACTATTCAACATACAAAAATCGACAAACGCAATACACCATATTACCAGAATAAAAACAAAAGCTACACGATTATCTCAACTGATGCATCATGGTGGTTTGGATCTGTGTCCTGCCCAAATCTCATACTGAATTGTAATACCCAACGTTGGAGGTGGGGCCTGGTGGAAGTTGATTGGATCATAGAGGTAGATTTTTCTTGAATGGTTTAGAACCACCCTTTTGGTGCTATTCTTGTGACAGAGTTGTAGTGAGATATGGTTATTTAAAATTGTGTAGTACCCCCTCCACCCTTCCTCCTGCTTTGGCCATGTGAAGTGCTGGCTTCCCCTTTGTCTTCCACCATGATCTAAGCCAAGCAGATGCTGCCATGCTTCCTGTACAGCCTGTGGAACTGTGAGCCATTAAACCTCTTTTCTTTGTAAATTTTCCATTATCAGGTATTTCTCCATTAGTGAGAGAATGGACAAATACAATGCGGAAAAAGCATGAGCCAAAATTAAC
This sequence comes from Mandrillus leucophaeus, assembly GCF_000951045.1. NCBI lineage: Eukaryota > Metazoa > Chordata > Mammalia > Primates > Cercopithecidae > Mandrillus > Mandrillus leucophaeus. Next base: position 29,435 of record NW_012102111.1, read on the forward strand.
ACCTCTTGCAATAAAAACATTCCACAAATTAAAAATAGAAGAAAATTACCACAACATAATAAAAGTGATGTATTAAAAAAAGTGAGCATCATACTCAATGATGAAAAACTGAAACCTTTTATCCAACATCTGGAATAATATAAGGATGCTCATTCTTGCCACTTCTATTCAACACAGTAATGGGAGTTCTAGCTTGAGCAGTTTGTTGAAAAGAGAAGAAGGAGGATGAGGAGGAGAAAAGGAAAGAAGAAAGGAAGGAAGAAAGGCAGGAAGGAAAAAAGGGTGTCTAAATTTGAAAGGAAAAAAAATCTGTTCACAGGTTACATGATCTTATATCTAAGTAACACTAAAGATTCCACCAAAAAGTATCATAATCAATAACAATTTCAGCAAACTTAAAGGATATACAATCAACACACAATCAGTTGTGTTTCTATACACGTAGAGTAAATAAACTAAAGGGAAATTAAGAAAGTAATTTCATTTATAGTATACAAAAGAATAAACTACTTAGGGATGAACTTAACTGATAAGGAAAAAAGCGTACATTGAAAAGTTAAAAAAAAAAATCTTTGAAATAAATTAAAGAAGAAAACAATTAATGAAATGATATTCTGTGTTTATGAATATCTTAAGACTTGATATGGTTAAGATGTCGATACCAGCCAAATTAATCCACGGATTCAGTACAATTTTATCAAAATCCCATCAAGATCGTTTGTACAAATAAAAAAAAAAAATCCATCCTAAAACTTACTATGGAAATACCAGAACAATTCTGAGAAGAAAACAGTGGGAAATGTCACAAGTCCTAATTTCAAAACTTAATACGGTGCTACAATAAACAAAATATTACAGTATTGGCATAAAGACAGACATATACACCAATAGCACAGAATAGAGATCTCAGAAAGAAATTCTTGCATATAAGATCTAATAATTTTTGACAAGGGTGTCAAGACCATTTGATATAGGGAGTACAGTCTTTCCAGAAAATGGTGTTTGGAAAACTGAATATCCACATACTAAACAATGAAGTTGGATTCTTACCTTAAACCATGTACAAAAATCAACTCAAAATGGATTAGTAACGTAAATGTAAAAGCAGAAACTATAAAACTCTTAGAAGAAAATATAAAAGCTTCATAACATTGGATTTGGCAGTAATTTCTTGGCTATGACACCAAAAGCACAGGCAGCAAAAAAAAAAAAAAAATAGATAAGCTTCACATTAAAATTTAAAAAAAATTATTCATCAAATGATACCAGCAATGTGGTGAAACCCACAGAATGGACGGAAATATTTGCAAATCATATATCTGATAAAATGTAGTATGAAGACTATATAAGGAACTCTTACAACTCAACAAAAACCAGCAAAAGAAAAAAAGAGACATAATCCAATTTTTAAAATGGGTAAAGGATTGAAATAAACATTCCTGCAAAGGCACACAAATGGCCAATAAGCATATAAAAAGTTGCTAAACATCACTAATTATTAGGTAAATGCCAACCAAAGTCACAATGAAATTTCAGTTCACATCCATTAGGATAGCAATTATCTCTCACACACACACACACACACACACACACACACACAGAGAGAGAGAGAGAGAGAGAGAGAGAGAGAGAGAGAGAGAAGATGGAAAGAGAGAATAACAAGTGCTGACAAGAATGAGGAGAAATTGGAACACTTATCCATTGATAGCGGGAATGTACAATGGTACAGTAACTATGTAGAATAGTTTCACAGTTCCTCAAAGTATTAAAAATATAATTACTGTATGATCCAGCAAGTCTGCTTCTGGCTATATACCCAAAATATTTAAAAACAGTAACCCAAACAGACACTTGTGCACCAGTATTCACTGCGGCATTATTCATAGTTAATAAAAGGTGAAAACATTCCAAGTATTCATTGATAAATGAATGGATAAACAAAATATGGTATATATTACATTGGAATATTATCCAGTTGTAAAAAGGAAGGAACTTTGACACATGCTATATAACATGGATCAATTATGAGCACACTGTGTTAAGTAAAATCAACTAGTCATAAACAGGGCAAATACTATATGGTTCCACTTATGTGAGGTACCTAGCGTAGTCAAATTCATAAAGACAGACAGTTGATTTGTGTCTGCCAGCATCTGAGAGGAGAGGAAATGGGAGTTATTCCCTAATGAGAGCAGTTTCAGTTTGAAAACTTTCTGGAAAGAGATGGTGGTGTTGTTGCACAGCTGGAGTGTTAGTCGTCTTAGTGGCTCTTTATTCACCCTGGGCGAGTGCACAACGGCAAGGTGGCATGAGGGAGGCCACAGTGGGGGAAGGGCTTGGGTAGGCTGGTGCTTGACTGTGGGTCCCCTCTGCTAGAGCACTCTACTGGTTTGGCACCATCTGCTATCACAGGAGCTATGCTCCACTACAGATGTTCCCACACCAAATCCTTTGGGCTCCACACTGGCTAGAGTTCTGCCCCTACCACTTCTCTAAGCAGCTCCCTCTGACAACTCGTGTCCATGGTGGTCAAGGGGTCTCCACCTGCTGAGATTCAGGAGGCTTGTGACAAGATTGGATGGGTCCTTGCCTGCTCAACTCATCCCTTCCGTAGGAGTCGTTATGGGCCAGGTGTGACTCCTGGTGCATGGTAGCCCGGTGCAGGGTTCCCAGCTTCCCCCGGCTTCAGCCCAGCATCTGTGTCTTCCTCCATCTGCTCTCAATGCCTTCCCTCTTGAAGATCTGCTAGAAGTACACCAGTCTTCCTGATGTCCTGGTACTTCAGTGGGAGATGTTCCTCCTGGCTAACTCTTGCTGCCCATCTTGGAGAGTTATCAGCACTTTGACCATATGATCCCATTTTTTCCTGGTCTATATGTTTCTGCTAAGAAATCTCCTGTTAGTCTGGTGGGGAATCCCTTATAAGTGACTAGACACTTCTCTCTTGCTGTTTTTAGAGTTCTCCCTTTGTGACTGGCTTTTTATGTTTTGACTATATGTGCCATGGAGGAGATCTTTTTTAATTGTATTTTTTCAGAATCTCTGAACCTCCTGTATCTACATGTCTAAATCACTTGCTAGAAGGGGAAAATTTTTTTACTATTATTACATTAAACAGATTTTCTACCCCTCTCCTTTCCTCTTCATCTTCTGGGATATCAAAAATTTGAGTGTTTGCTCACCTAATGGTGTCCCATATATAACATAGGCTTTGTTTATTCTTTTTTACCTTTTTAAAAGAATTTTTGTCTGAATGGGTTATTTCAGTAGACCTGTCTTTATATTCTAAAATTCTTTCTTCTGCTTGATCTAGTCAGGCCAGTCCTTAGGTCATTAGGAGCCAGAAGTGAGTGGATTCCTTCAGAGGTGGTAGAGGCAGTTTTGGCGGGCTCATCCTAATGTCCCTAGGAGCAGCGCTTAGATACCAGTGATGGTAGATGTGGTATGGCAATTACCAGCCCCCCAGGATAATGTGCTCTGGAACTACAGAGGTCATAGCTAAGCTGGGAAGGCCTGAACTAAGCCTTCCTGTTGGTGAATGCAGGTATGTGCTTTGGTAGGTAGAGATGGCATAATCTTCACGCCCCCAGAATAGTTCTTTGGTGGGGGCAGCAGCAGCTGTACTGCAGCCCTGCTACCAGGGAGGCTGGGGTTCCTGTTTAGTGGCAGCATCCATAGGCAGGTGGCTAGCAAGGACACACCTCAGCCTCAAATGCGGTAGCCTGTTTTCAGGGCACATGTAAATGTGCAGCACTTCTGCTACTGGGAGCAGCAGTGTCACTGCCAATGGCTCATGCTTTGGCCTTGGCGGCAGCAGCCAACACTAGCAGTGTCTGTGGGTGGGGGACGTTAATGGGCTTCAGGGATATGGAGATACAGGGGCTGCTGGGCCTTAGGGCCTGATGCAGCCATGTGGGGCCTAGGCTCACAAAACGATGCCGTGCTATATCTGCTTAGGGCTCAGGTGGTGTTTGGGACTCAGCATGAGCTCCTTCTATGTAGAAATGCCATCATGGGGTCTCTAGGCAGCTCTCTATTTTATCTCAGAACCCGCAAGGGTCAACGGACTCTCCTGTGGCTAGGATTACAGGAATCTGTGGTGGGAATTTGAACAGTGGGGTTCTCTCACTTGCCCTTTCCCCATATTGGAGAGCCACTTCAGGATCCCTGCCCATCCCAGAGAAGCAAGCTGCCTCTCTTTTTATTTCTTCCTTGACTTAGGTGTTTTCCTTACTTCTCTGCTGAATGCCAGTGTTCTCTCTTAGACGATCTATTCAAAGTGTGATTATCTACTTGCTATTTTGGTTTTCTTCACGAAGGAGGTAACAGATGCCTCTAATCAATCATCTCAAAGCCCTTTTTAGTAACCATCAGAAATTGTATGTTTTCTAATGTGTGCATTTAATCCTATAAATTTTCTTCTAATTTATTGCTTTAGTGCTTCCCACAGCTTTGATGTGATTTATTATTATTTTCATTCAGTTCAATAGTTTCTTTGTCAAATTTCTCTTCACATGTCCCTTTTGACTTCTGGATTATATGGAAACTGTTGTTTACTTTCCAAGTGCTTGGTGCTTTTTCTGCTACCTTTCTGTTATGAACTTTTAGTTTGATTCCATTGTGGTCCAAGAACATACTCTGTATGATTTTCATTATTAAAATTTGTTGAGGTTTGTTTTCTGGCCCAAAATATTGTATATCTTGATATAAGTAACACTGGCATTTGAACTGAATGCATTCTGCTGTTGTTATCTGCAGTGTTCTGTAAAAGTTGATTAGATCATGCTGTTTGATGGCATTGTTGATTTCTTCTACATGATTACTGATTTTCTTTCTAGATCTTCTCTCAATTGCTGAGAGAGGGGAGTTAACTAAAATTGTGGGTTTCTCTACTTCTTTTTTTAGTTCTATCATTTTTTGCTTTATCTATTTGCAGCTTTGACGTTTGCTCCATACACATTTAGGATTGCTATATCTTCTGGTGAACTGACCTTTCTACGAAAACATAGTGTGCCTTCCTCTCTCTGGTAATTTTTTTTTTGCTCTTACGTGTACTTGATCTGATATTAATACAGCCACTCTTGCTTTCCTATGATTAATGTTTGTACCATGTATCTTTTCTATTATTTTATTTAAAACCTGTCTATATGATTATACTTAAGGTGAGTTTCTTCCAGATAACATAGATTGGGTCAAGGTTTTATTACACCGCCAATCTTTGTATTCTAATTGGCATATTTAGATTATTTCTATTTCACAATTTTTACTTGTTAGTGTTTTTGTCTGTCATTATGCTTTTGCCTTTCTTTCATTCTGTTTGTTCTCTCTCTGTTTTATTTTTCTGCCTTCCTGTGGATTACTTAAACATTTTTTAGAATTCCATTGTGATTTATCTGTAGTGATTTTGAGTGTATCTATTTTTATATCATTTTTAATGAGTGTTGCAGGTATTTCCTGTTTACTTAAAAAATTATGGTAATATATATAGAATAAATTTTGCCATTTCAACCATTTTCAAAGTGTACAATTCCATGGCATTAATTACATTCACAATGTTATGTCACCATCACCACTATTTATTGCCAAAAATTTTCAGCACCACGAACCAAAACTGTAAATTCATTAAGCAATAACTCTCCTTTTTTGGAAGGAGATGTCAGAAGGAATAGAAGTTTCCAAACTTTCCTCCCCCCTTCAACCAAATGACCAACTAGAACTATCCACAGACAAAAACACCTTATTGAAAATCTCAAAATGTGGAAATAAGCCCGAGTCACCTGCACATTCCATGGAAGAGAATAGAAACCTGCATTAAATATGTAGGCAAAATGGCTTTGTTTGACTACATCACCACTTCCTTTACCCCAAGTTGGCTCTGTGCCACATAGAGAGGATTCCCCATGGTAGTCTACAGTGGGAAAACAGTTTTGGGGAGGCAGATATCCAGCTTCCCTAGCATTCTCTGATGCTTCCCAGGAGGCTCACTGCATTTGTAGGGAGAAACTACATGAATAGACCCCCTGGGGCCAGATAGAAAAAACAAAGGAAAAGGAAGGACCCACAAAAATAGCATACAGATTTTGATGAAAGCTAAGTGTACCTGCCAGCAGTGACACTCAATTACAGTATTAGCTACAGTATATCTCACTCACAATGTTAAGCTGGTCACTCCCAGAAAAAGTGGAAAGTACTATCTTGTTTGAATTCCAAGATGGCCAGCCTCCAGGTCCAGCCTCAGACCCTACCCCAGGCTCACTCTTAGGAAGAAGACCCCCATAACAAATTTTCACAACAAGCAGCCACTAGATTTCTGACACCCAAGAGCTTAATCATCATTTGTCCACAGCCTCACAGCTCATCTCCAGACCCCACTTAGGGAGGGAGATGACTTTGACAAGAAGCGGGCACAAGTTCTGCACAACTGAGAGTTTAATCAGGGCTCCTCTTGACCTCAAACTTTACCACTAGACCCACCCAGGGAGGGAGAACCACTGCAGTGAATTCCAACAATAAGCATGTATTAATTCTGCCACACCCTGGAGTTTAATCCCTGCACCTCAAAGCTCACTCCCAGACCCCGCCCAAGGAGAGAGGCAAATTTCAACTGTGCATTTCTACTGCACATGGCACTTGGTCTATTTATTCCAATCAACTTAACTGTGGTGCCTCTTGGCAACTCTTAACTGCTGAACCTAAATGGCAGTATCTTCCGTCCAGGGAATACATGCTGTAGTCTATTCTGAATCAGGAGATTGCAATGCCCTTACACCAGCTCAACCTGGTAGCAGATGTTAGCTAACGGTCTTGCTGGATAGCAGAGTGTAGCCAGCTGCCCCATATGAATTCAGAGAAAAGTCAGCAGCAACCCAAACATCTAAAGAACCTGAAAGCAAGCTCTGTATGCCCCAGGTCATCATCAGCTGGCCCATCCAGAGCCATAGCCTAGACTAACAAGTGAATGTCTATCCTTGCCAAAGAACTCCTGTAAAAACCAGAAAAGACGTCTGTCTCAACAAATACACCCACACAAGGGCACAATACAAAGATTCAGAAAATCGAGAAACCTCTGAAAGAAACGAACAAAGCTCCAAAAATGGACACTAAAAAAGGGAAATTTACGAAATTATAGAAAAAGAATTCAGAATATTCCTCTTAAAAATTTCAGTGAACTCCAAGAATATATGAATACTAAGTGAAATTTGGAGATCAATACATGAACAAGAGAAGTTTGACAAAGAAACAGAAACAATTAAAAACAAATAGAAGTGCTAGAGATAAATAATGACATGACTAAACAAAAAAAGGCAATGCAAAGTGTCTACAGCCAGCTAGATCAAGTTGGTGGAAGGATCAGTGAACTCAAGGACAAACACTTGAAATTACTCAATCAGGGAAGTAGAAAGAATAAAGGATGAAGAAAGCCTACAGGAATTATGGGACATCATCAACAGACCTAACCTATTGCATAATTGGCACTGCAGAAAAAGAAGAAAGAGATACAGGGCTAGAAAAAAAATATTAGAGAAATAATTGGTGAACACTTTCCCATTCTGGGGAAGGAAGTCAACATCCAGGTACAAGTATTGCAGAAGTCACCAATTAAATTGAAACGAAGGGGAGTTCATCAAAACATACTATATGCAAACCATCAAAAATCAAAGACAATGAAAACATCCTGAGAGCAGCAAGAGATAAAATATGCATTACACACAAAGGTGTCACAATATGACTATTAGTGGACTTCTTGAGATAGTAAGATGATATATTCAAGTGTCAAAGGGAAGAAACCTGCCAACCAATAATACTTTATGCATCAAATCTTCCCTTCAGAAATAAGGGAGAAATAAAAATGTTCCCGTACAAACAAAATCTAAGGAAGTTCATCAGCACTGGATGGTGGATGCTTTACAGGAATTGCTACAAGAGAGTTATTTAAACTAGAAAAAAAAAGGCTGTTAATTAATAGCAGAAAACTTACCAACGCATAAAACCTAGTGGTATAACTAATACACAGTGATATTTATAATACTCTAAGACTGTAATGGTAGTATGTAAAGTAATGTTATCCCTAGTACAAGCATAAAAGGACAAAATTGCTAAAAACAACTATAGCTAAAATGAATTTTCAAGAGATGCATATTGCAAAATAACATAAATTCAGACATGAAACCTTAAAATGTGGGGAGTGAGTAAAAGTGTAGTGTTACTGTATGCAGTCAAAGTTAACATGTTATCAGCTTGAAACAAATTGTTATAAATGTAAGGTGTTCTATTTATGCTTCATAATAAACAAAAAACTCAAAACTCTGTAGGAGATGCACAAAACAAAAGTAAAAGTAATTCCAAAGTACCACTTCAGAAAATCATCAAACCATAAAACAGAAATCAGCAAGAGAAGAAAGAAACAAAGTATGTGCAAAACAACCAAAAAACAATTAACAAAATTACAGTGGTAAGTTCTTACCTATCAATAATTATCTTGAGTAAAAATGGACCAAATTCTCTAATCAAAAGATATAGAGTGAATGAATTGATAATAAAATAAGACCCAACCATATGTTCCCTATAAAAGCCACTTTATCTTTAAGGACATATATATACTGAAAGTGATGGGAAAGAAAAAGCTATTCCACACAAATGAAATTCAAATGAAAGCAGGAATAGTGATAGTTATATTAGAAAAAACAGACTTTAAGTCAAAAAGTATAAAGAGACAAGGACATTATATAATGATAAAAAGGTCAATTCATTAAAAGGATATAATTGTAACTATATATGCACCTTACAATGAAGCACCTAAATATTTTAATCAAATATTAAAGGCTCGGAAGGGAGAGATAGATTGCAATACGATAATCATGGGGGACGGCAATACCCTATTTTCAGTATTGGACAGATTATTCAGACAGAAAATCAAAAAGGAAACATTGTGCTTTAGTAACATTTAGACCAAATGGAGCCCATAGACATATACAGAATGTGCCATTAAAAAACAACACAATACTCATTCTTCTCAAGTGCACAAGGAACACTCTCCAGGACAGATCATGTGTTAGGCCACAAAATGAGTCTTAGCAAATTTAAGAAGATTGAAATAATATCAGGTATCATTTTGACCACAATAGTATGAAAATAGAAATCAATAACAGGAGGAATTTCAGGATATACTCAAATACATGGAAATTAAACAATATGCTCCTGAACAACTAACAAGTCAACGAAGAAATTAAAAAGGAAATTTTTAAAAATCTTGAAACAAATGAAAATGGAAACATACTAATACTTGTGGCACGCAGCAAAACAAATTTTATGATGAAAGTTTGTAACAATAAATGCCTACACCAAAAATAGAAAGATCACAAACAATGTTACACCTCAAAGATTTAGAAACAAACAAACAAACAAAAAACCCATTAAACCCAGTGTCAGCAGATGGAAAGAAACAGTAAAGATCAGAGCAGAAGCCAGGTGCGGTGGCTCACACCTGTAATCCCAGCACTTTGGGAGGCCGAGGCGGGTGGATCACCTGAGGTCAGGAGTTC
>NW_012102111.1:39026-54258 GCF_000951045.1 Mandrillus leucophaeus
CAGCCTGGCCAACATAGTGAAACCCCGTAGCTACTAAAAATACAAAAATTAGCCGGGAGTGGTGGCACACACCTGTAGTCCCAGCTACTCAAGAGGCTGAGGCAGGAGAATCACTTGATCCCGGGAGGCAGAGGTTGCAGTGAGCCTAGATTGCACCACTGCACTCCAGCCTGAGTGATGGAGCGAGACTTTGTCAAAAAAAAAAAAAGGGCTGGGTGCAGTGGCTCATCCCTGTAATCCCAGCACTTTGGGAGGCCGAGGCAGGCAGATCATAAGGTCAGGAGTTCGAGACCAGCCTGACCAACAAGGTGAAACCCCATCTCTACTAAAAAATACGAAAATTAGCAGCACTCCAGCTTGGGTGATAGAGTGAGACTTTGTCTAAAAAAAAAAAGAAAAAAAAATCAGAGTAGAAATAAATAAACTAATAGGAGGCTGAAAAAAAAAAAAAGATCAACACAATTAAGAGTTGATTTCTGAAAATGTAAATAAAGTCAACAAACCTTTATCCAGATTAACCAAGAAAAAACCAGAAAAGATCAAATCAAACCACAAATGAAAGTGGAGACATGGCTGACACCATAGATATACAAAAAAATTAGAAGAGACTGTTATGAACAGCTATATGTCAAGAAATTGGATAGCCAGGAAATGGATAAATTCTTAGACACATACAAACTAACAAGACTGAATCATGAAGAAATAGAAAATCTGAATAGACCAATAATGAGTAGGGATATTGAATCAAAAATAAAAAGTGTACCCATCAAAGAAAAGCCTAGGACCTGATGGCCTCACTTCAAAATTCTGCCAAGTATTTGAAAAAGAACTGATACCAATTCTTGACAAACTTGTTCAAAAACTCAAAGAGAAAGAAATACTTCCAAATGCTTTTTACAAGTCCAGCATTACCTTAATACCAAGCCAGAAAAGAATATCACAATAAATTTATTTTTTACATTTCTGGAGATTGGGAAATCCAAGTTCGAGGGGCCACATGTGGTGAAGGCCTTCTTGCTATGTCATAACATGGTGTAAGGCATCATATGACAAAGGGGCAAGAGAATCTCAGCTCAGATATCTTTTTCTCTTCTTATAAAACCATCATTCCCATTTTGGGGCCTCCACCCTGATGACTTTATCTAATTCTAATTACTTCCCAAAGATCCCACCTCCAAATACCACAAACACTTGGGGATTATATTTCTGACACCTGAAATTTGGAGGACATATTCAACGCCAGAAAACAAACTCAAAAGCACATTAAAAATTATGCACCATGAGCACATGGGATTTATTCCCATGATGCAAGAATGTTTCAACATTTGCAAATCAATAGTGTGGCACATTACATTAACAGAATCAAGGACATAAATTATATGATTATCTCATTAGATGCAAAACAAGCATTACACAAAATGCAGCACTATTTCAGAATTTAAAACACTCAACAAACTAGATATAGAAGGAATTCACATCAACACAATAAAGACCATACATAATAAACCCAAAGCTAACATTATACTCAATGGTGACAAATTGGAACCCTTTCCTCTCTCAAATTAGTAATAAGATCAGGATGCCCACTCTTATCACTTCTATTCAACATATTAATAGCATTGGAACTCCTTGCCAGAGCAATAAAGCAAACCAAAGAATTAAAAGGCATCCAAATAGGAAAGAAAAAAACTGTCACTGTTGCTGACAACAAAATACTATATATATAGATGATGTAGTTTGGATGTTTGTCCCCTCCAAATGTTATGTTGAAATGTGATCCCCAATGTTAAAGATGGAGCTCAGTGGGAGGTGTTTGGGTCATGGGGCCAAATCCTTCATGAATGGCTTAGTGTCCCCCCCAGAGTAATGAATGAGTTCTTGCTCTATTAGTTAACGTGGGAACTGGTTGTTTAAAAGAGCCTGGCATCTTTCTTGCTTTCTCTCTTGCCATGTAACATGCCTTTTCCCCCTTCACCTTCTGCCATGATTGCAAACTTCTTAAGGCCTTCACCATAAGCAGATGTTGGCACCATGCTTCTTGTACAGTCTGCAGAACTGTGAGTCAAAATACACATATTTTCTTTATAAATTACCCAGTCTCAGGTATTCCTATATAGCAACTCAAAATGAACTAATATAATAGGAAACCCTAAACACTTCACCAAAAATCTGTTAGAACTGATGAGCAAATTCAGTAATGTTGCAATATACAAAATCAACACATAAAAATTAGTAGCATTTTTCTACACTAACAAACTTTCCCAGAAAGAAATCCAGAGAACAATCCCACTTACAGTAGCTTTAATGAAATAAAAAAGTTATGAATAAATTTAACAAAGGAAGTGAAAACTCTTATGCCAAAAACTGTAAATATTAATAACAGAAACTGAAGAAAGCACAGGCAAATGGAAAGATATCCTGTGTTCATGTACTGGAAGAATTAATATTGTGAAAACATTCTATTTTAACTACCAAATTGACTACCTAAATCAATCTATGGATTCAATGCAAAACCTATCAATATACCAATGTCATTTTTCATATATATGGGAAAAACAATCTTAAAATTTACATGGAATTACAAAAAGCCATGAATAGTCAAGACAATCATAAATAAAAACAGAACAATGACAAAAATAAAAAGCTGGAGGCATCACATGACCTCATTTCAAACTATACTACAAAACAATAATAACTAAAACAGCATGATACTGGCATAAAAATAGACCCACACTGACCAATGGAACAGAATTGATAGCCCAAAAATGAGCCCATGCATTTACAGTCAACTGATATTGGACAAAAGTAGCAGGAATATAGAATGGGAAAAAGAAAGTGTCTTTAATAAATGGTTTTGGGAAAAAGAAAAATGAAATTGGACCCTTTTCTCACACCATATACAAATATCAACATAAGATGAATTAAAGAACTAAACATAAAACCTGAAACTGTTAAACTACTATAAAAAAAATCATAGAGGAAAAACTACATAACATTGGTCTCAGCAATGCCTTTTTACATTTGACCCCCAAAGTGCAAGCAACTAAAGTGAAAGTAGACTAATGGGATTACATCAAAATAAAAAGCTTGTGCACAACAAAGGAAACAATTAACAGAGTAGGGAAACAATGTACAGAATGAGAGAAAATATTTGCAAACTATACATCTATCAAGGGGTTAATATCCAAAATACATAAGGAACTAGTCTGATAAGAAATGGGCAAAAGACATTGACAATTCTCAAAAGAAGACATAAAAATGGCTAACAGATATGTACAAAAATGCTTGACATCACTAATTATTAGGAAGATGCATATTTAAGCCACAATGAGGTATCACCTCACACCAGTTAACATGGCTATTATCAAAAAGACAAAAGGTAAAACAAATGTCAGTGAGGATGCAGAGAAAAGGGAATCATTGTATACTGTTGATGGGAATGTACACTAGTAGAGCTATTATGGAAAACTCTATGGAAGTTCTTCAAAAGTTAAAAATAGAATTATATAACCCAGCAATCCTACATCTAGATATTTACTCAAATATTTGAAAGCAGTTATGCTGAAGAGATGTCTGCACATCCATGTGCATTGCAGTACTAATAGCCAAGTTACGGAATCAATCTAAGTGTCCATCAGTGGATGCTTGGATAAAGAAAATGTGGTATATATACACAATGAAATACTATTCAAACTTTAAAAAGGATGAAATTCTGTCATTTGCAACAACATGGATGGTATTGGAGAACACTGTGCTAAGTGAAATAAGCCAAGCTCAAAAAGACAAATACTGTGTTCTCACTTATATGTGGAGTCTTAATCCATTGAACTCATAAAATCAGGGAGTAGAATCATAGCCACCAGAGTCTGAGTGTTGGGGGAATAGAGAGACGTTAATCAAAGGCTACAAAGCCTCTGATAGGAGTAATACATCTGCTGCACAGCTTGGTGAAAATAGCTAATAACTGAGTGGTGCACATTTCGATACCACTGAGAGAGTAAATCTCAAATGTTCTCATCATAAAAAGTCAAATATTTGAGGTGATGGATAGATTAATTAGCTTAATTTAATCATTCCACATTGTTTTAAAAAATTACAACATCATTTTAAACAGTGTAAATATAATAAATATGCAGGTTTCACATCCCATAAGCACTGTATTTTGAGTTTAGTTTTAAAAAATCTATGTATAAGTGAGCCCACGCAATTCAAATGCCTGGCCCACAATAGGACATTTTCAAGCTGAGGTGTAAGAAAGCCAGTTTGAGTCCCAAAACCTCAAAAGTAGGGAAACTGACAGTGCAGCCTTCAGTCTGTGGCCAAAGGCCCGAGAGCCCCTGACAAATCACTGGTGTAGGTCCAAGAGTTCAAAAGCCAAAGAACTTGGAGTCCAATGTTTGAGGGCATGAAGCATCCAGCATGAGAGAAAGATGAAGGCTGGAAGACTCAGCAAGTCTTCTCTTCCAGCCTCTCCTGACTGCTTTATTCTAGCTGCACTGGCAGCTGATTAGATGGTACCCACCCAAATTGAGGGTGAGTCTGCCTCTCCCAGTCCACTGACTCAAATGTTAATCTCCTTTGGCAACACCCTCCCAGACACACCCAGGAACAATACTTTGCACCCTTCAGTCCAATCAAGTTGACACTCAACATTAACCATCACACCCATCTTGTTACAAAAAAATAAATAAATAAAATTAAAAAAAGGTTTTGACAAAAGATCCATTCCACAGTGCATTCCCTGGCGATGAGGTTTCTGTTCATAATTTACAGCCCAGAGGTTTTGTCTGTTGGAAGAGACACTTAACCAAAGACTCCCTCCAACCTTGCCAACTCCAGTGGAAAGACCTATATTAGGTACTATTGACTAATCTGTGTACAGCAAAATTAGAGGGTATGGACTCATTCATTCACATCTCTCATCTTAAAAACGCACAACTTTCTGAGTGAGCTGTAACTCCCACCAAAGATTTTCACCTCCAGTCACTAAACAGTGATGATCTTTGACCCAGAACTAGAAGGAGACTGACTATAGCTGTTTTGGACTGCTTTAACTCAAGACTCTGAACCAGGTCTGTATACAAATTAACAGCTATGTTTATCGTATAATAGTCACTATAATTATTGTCCTAAAGATACTGGCAGTTTTTATCGTCTTATGCAGAGAGGAACATGTGCCTTGTCTGTTTTAATGTCCTTTTTAGTAGTTAAAATGAATTTCACAACTTCACTTCTACTTATCTTCTGTCCATATGCTTTCTTGCCACTGCCACCCACTGTTGCCCATGAAACAAACCTGTTTCTACAATGGGCCCAGGATTATGTAGACAGATTACAATAAGATGTCTGATGGATATGCAGACTCATGCCTCTTTCCAGTGGCTCTAGCCTGCCGTGGTGGGTATCTCCCTTCCAAGGTCAGCACTGGATAGAATACCAAAATTTTAATACATCACAGAAATAATCTGGCATCCTTAGCACTGACGTAAGAAAAGACAATATGTATCATTGACCTATTAATAACACAGAAAAGGACAAGGGACATGGAGAATGCTTTTCAATGTTGTGAATGTTGTGGCTCCATTATGTTGTGAATGTTGTAGCTCCATACATTATGTTGTGACACATACCATGGTGTCCCTGCCACCTGCCATGGTGGATATCTCCCTTCCAAGGTCAGGACTGGATAGAATACCAAAATGTTATTACATCACAGAAATGATCTGGCATCTTTAGCACTGACATAAGAAAACACAATATGTATTGTAGACCCATTAATAACACACTAAAGGAGAAGGAAATGGAGAATGCTTTTCAATGTTGTTAATGTTGTGAATATTGTGGCTAAATTATTATAGTACAAAGCACTGACTGGCATGCCACTGACTGGATGCAGTGACCGAGCATTTATTGGCTAGCTAAAAATGGGATATATAGCCTTGTGGCACTAACTTAGGGATGTGGTTGCTCTTACTCTCACTGTACACGTTCTTTATTCCAATGGTACAATCACTTAGCTTCTATCTTTATACCATAAGTGGGAATTGAAAATTTCATATGGCATATAGAGGGCTTAACAAATGAAACCCAAAAGGCCCTAATTTATAGTTGATTAGTATCTCCTTGCTAAACAATGAGGTCTCACTTATGAGAAAAGCTGTGCTGTAAAATTGTGTGACCTTGGACATACTCTCTTCAGAAATAAGGTAGAAACAAAAATGTTCCCATACAAACAAAATCTAAGGAAGATGATTTTCCCAAGGGTATCCTGTACCACCATAAAAACTGTTGTGTTTATAACCCAGATTAATCAATAACATTACTTGACTTATGACTGATATGAAAACACAAATAATCAAGCTTTCAGACCCAAAACTCTCACGAATCAACTGCTTAAGTAGTTGGTTTGGGTCCTGGGGAATTTGGTGGCAAGAGCTACTGATTATAATAGGAATAATAATAATTTATGTTCTGCCTTGTTTTTTCTTACCATATTGTTAAGGCATATGTTTCCAACTAAGTCAACATGCAACCAAAAAGTTAGAACAATGATTGCCCCAAAATTTGCTCTGATTGAGGAGGCGGTAGCATAGCCTGAACCAGTTTTGAGGATTGCTTTCCCTTTGTTGCTATAATCTGGCCTTGGTTCCTTTTCTCCCCTGTTTTTTCTTTCTCTCTTCCTTCTGTTTCTTTCTCTCCATGAAACATGACCTCCTAGGAATGAGCCTTCTTGCAATGAGGGACCTAATCTTCTAGGAATAAACCATCCTAGTGACGAGTGATCAGATGAAACCTGTGAGTAGAGATTCATTTTCTTCTGCAATGCTTTCTCTAGAAGATTTTGAAGAACAGTGGGGAAATGTGAAAGAAAAACAGAATTTCGGGACCCCAAATTCATTATGCCAAAGGGAGAGTTAGGCTTGGGAACTGAGTCATGCCAAAACAAACTGCCTTCCTTTTGTTCTTAAACAGAGAGCTGCAATGACAGAAGGCTACATATCCCCCTGAGTGCCCTTCCTCACAAACTGCTCATAAGGAAATTCTCTGTAGGCCCCAAAATCTTTCATGATACATATATCCCCAATAAACTAACCTTAAAACAGAGTTCTGTTGAATCTCGCCCTGACAATGTAAATTAACAGCTTACCTTTACAGGCATGGAACACAGACAAGACTAGAAGCAATCTTTTTGTCCACCCTGAGACAAATGCATAATTGACTTCATCCCCTACTTTATGGTTACTTTATCTTATGTAAAATGTAGATATACTGAGTGTGAGATGAAGGCGTAATTGACAATCATCTTTTTGGTTTACAATCCTATACCAGTTTCACCATTGTACATTAGAAGCACAAAACTTCTTTTGTTTTTTATTATACTTTAAGTTCTAGGGTACATGTGCACAACATGCAGGTTTGTTACATATGTATACATGTGCCATGTTGGTGTGCCGCACCCATTAACTCGTCATTTACATTAGGTATATCTCCTAATGCTATCCTTCCCCCTAGCCCCCAATAGGACCCCGTGTGTGATGATCCCCTTCCGGTGTCCAAGTGGTCTCATTGTTCAATTCCCACCTATGAGTGAGAACATGCGGTATTTGGTTTTCTGTTCTTGCGATAGTTTGCTGAGAATGATAGTTTCCAGCTGCATCCATGTCCCTACAAAGGACACGAACTCATCCTTTTTTATGGCTGCATAGTATTCCATGGTGTATATGTGCCACATTTTCTTAATCCAGTCTGTCACTGATGGACATTTGGGTTGATTCCAAGTCTGCTATTGTGAATAGTGCCACAATAAACATGCGTGTGCATGTGTCTTTATAGCAGCATGACTTATAATCCTTTGGGTATATTCCCAGTAATGGGATGGCTGGGTCGAATGGTATTTCCAGTTCTAGATCCTTGAGGAATCGTCACACTGTTTTCCACAATGGTTGAACTAGTTTACAGTCCGACCAACAGTGTAAAAGTGTTCCTATTTCTCTACATCCTCTCCAGCACCTGTTGTTTCCTGATTTTTTTAATGATTGCCATTCTAACTGGTGTGAGATGGTATCTCATTGTGGTTTTGATTTGCATTTCTCTGATAGCGAGTGATGATGAGCATTTTTTCATGTGTCTGTTGGCTGTATGAATGTCTTCTTTTGAGAAGTGTCTGTTCATATCCTTTGCCCACTTTTTGATGGGGTTGTTTGTTTTTTTCTTATAAATTTGTTTGAGTTCTTTATAGGTTCTGGATATTAGCCCTTTGTCAGATGAGTAGATTGCAAAAATTTTCTCCCATTCTGTAGGTTGCCTGTACACTTTGATGGTAGTTTCTTTTGCTGTGCAGAAGCTCTTTAGTTTAATTAGATCCCATTTGTCAATTTTGGCTTTTGTTGTCATTGCTTTTGGTGTTTTAGACTAGAAGCACAAAACTTCTTAATTTCACAGTGTCACAGTTAGCGAGGAATTTGCCTCAGTATGAATTTTGCCTTGGGTCTCACCCACATCTGATTTAAATGAGACTCTGGGCTTTGGGCTTTTGAGTTGATGCCGAAAGGAGTTAAAACTTTTAGGACTATTGGGGTGGAATAAATTTATTTTATATTGTGAGCAGGACAGTAATTTAGTGGGTCTGGGGTGAAATGTTGTGGTTTGAATGTGTGCCCCAAAATTCATGTGCTGGAAGCTTAATCCCAAATGCAACAGTGTTGAAAGGTGAGGCCTAATAAGAGGTGATTAGGTCATGAGGGCTCTGCCCTCATGGATGAATTAATGTTATTATCATGAGGGTAGGTTAGTTATTTTGAGAGTGGCTTTGTTATAAAAGTGAATTTGGACTCTTTTGCTCTCTTGCTGTCACCCTCTCTTGCCCTTACACCTTCCACAATGAGATAACACAGCATGAAGATCCTCAGAAGATGCCAGCACCATGCTCTCTTAGACTTCTCAGCCTCCAGGGCCAGGAGCCAAACAAATGTATTTTCTTGGTAAATTACTCAGCCTATGGTATTCTGTTATAGTCATACAAAACAGGCTAAGGCAGCATTATTACCATTATGGAAAGAAAAATCCAAGCAGCAATCAGAAGGATCTGACCCACACAGACCTATGGCATTGGCTAATTAAGCATGGTGTTCCTAGAAGTGAAATAGATGACAAGCCTATTAAATTTTTACCTAATCTATATAAGCAGAACTTTTCTAGGTTAAGTAAACAAAATTTTAACCTGAGCCATAAAGTCACAGCCTGCTTCTCAATCAAGTCCCAGACTACAGATCCAGAACCTTTGAAAGAAGGGGAGGCAAGGTCTCCTTTAGGAATAACTCCAGTACATTACTGAAAATTTGTACTGTTAATCTTTCTCCCAGCCTTCCCTAAAGGACCTACAGCCTTATACCAAAGTAAATATCCATTGGGGAAAGGGAAATAATCAGACTTTGCAGGGACTGCTGGACATTGGCTTTGAACTGACACTAATTTCAAGGACCTAAAATATCACTGTGGCCTTCCAATAAGAATATTGGCTTATGGAGGTCAGGTGATCAATGGCGTACGTCACTGTGGGTCCAGTGGGTCCCCAACCCATCCTGTGGTTACTTCCCCAGTTCCAGAATGCAAAACTTGAGTAGACATACTTACATGCTGGCAGAATCTTCACATTGGCTCTTTCACCTGTAAAGTGAAAGCTACTACGGTGTGAAAGGCCAAATTTAAGCCATTGGAACTGCCTCTACCTAGAAAAACAAACCAAATGCAATACATCACTGGAAAAATTGCAGAGAGTAGTACCTTCATGAAGAGCTTGAAAGATGCAGGGGTGGTGATTCCCACCACATCTCCATTTAATTCTCGTACTTCACCTGTGTAGAAGACAAATGAATCTTGGAGAATGACAGTGAATTATTATAAGCTTAACCAACTGGTGACTCCAATTGCAGCTGCTGTGCCAGATGTGGTTTCATTGTCTGAGCAAATTAACACATCTCCTGGTATCGTGTATGCAGCTATCTGGTATCTTTTCCTCCATCCCTGTCCATATGGCCCACCAGAAGCAGTTTGCTTTCAGCTGGCAAATCCAGAAATACACCTTCACTGTCCTATCTTGAGGGTATACCAACTCTAAAGCCCGATGCCAGAATTTAGTTCAAATGGATCTTGATCACCTTCCCCTTCCACAAAATATGCTGGTCCACTACATTGATGACATTATACTGATTTCACCTAGTAATTGAGTAGCAGCAACCACTCTAGGCTTATTGTTAAGACATTTGTCTGTCAGGGAGTAAGAAATAAACCATAAATAAAATTCAGGGGCCTGCTACCTTAGTGAAACTTCTATAGGTCCAGTGGTATGCAGCCTGTTGAGATATCACTTCTAACATGAAGGATAAGTTGCTACATCTGGCCTCTTCCACAACTAAGAAAGAGACACAATGCCTGGTGGGCCTATTTGGATTTTGGAGGCAACACATTCCTCATTTGGATGTGTTACTCTGGCCCATTTACCAATTAACCTGAAAAGTTGCTAGTTTTGAGTGAGGCCCAGAACAAGAGAAGGCTATGCAACAGGTTCTGGCTGCTCTGCCACTTGGACTATATAATCCAGCAGATCCAATGGTGCTTAAAATATCAGTAGCAGATAAGGATGCTGTTTAGAGCCTTTGTCAAGCCGCTATGGGTAAACTGCAGCACAGGCCTTTAGGATTTTGAGCAAGGCCATGTCGTCATCCACAGATAACTACTCCCCTTTTGAGAGACAATTCCTGGCCTGCTGCTGGAACTTAGTACAAACTGAATACTTGATCATGGGCCGCCAAGTTACCATGTTACCCAAGCTGCCCATCATCAACTGGGTTATATCTGACCCACCAAGCCATAAAGTTGGGCATGCACAGCAGCACTCTATCATAAAATGGAAGTGGTATATATGTGATCAGGCTCGAGTATGTTTCAAAGGCATAAGTAAGTTACATGAAGAAATGGCCCAAATGCCCATTGTCCCAATCTGCTCCTGCTATATTGCCTATTTTTTCAAAGTTTCCTGGGTCTACAACTTGCAGGCAGTAGACTTCTCAACCTCCAAAACCATGTGTGCCAATTCCCAAAATAAATCTGTTTCTCTGAGATATACATTGGTTCTGTTTTTCTGAAGTACCCTAATACAGAGATCTTTCCCTTTAATATGCATGCATATCTACATTTATAAAAGTGTGAAAAGGAATACAACAACACTTTAAATGTGGTTTTTACCCAGTGGTAGGATTACGCTGCTTCTTCATTCTGTTCAACTATACATTATGATTCTAGGATTTGTTTGCCCAGAAAACAGAAATGAAAGAAAAAAATGTTATTACAACTCAAATTTTAAAATATAAATTACATATTTATCCACTGAAAACACAGCAAAATTGAAATAATTATAATACCTAGTTTAGAGCCTTTTGCAGAGAACTGGGTACCCTTTTAGAATGGAAATAACAGAGTAACCGTGTAAGTTGACACAACTTTATAAGTGGGAATTTGACTATGAAGTATAAGTTCTTAAAAATGATCTATAATTTTGTTTTTAATGCTAGAAGTATCTATTATGGAAACGATTATGGATATAACTGTAAATTTAGGTAAAAGTCAACATAGTGGTCTGAAATTAAAGGATAATTGAGGACAAATAAAATTTCCAACAATGTAGGAATGAAAAAAATGAGCGAATTCATATACACAATAAATATTCAAAGACCATTTTAAATGATATTAAAAAAACATGAAAATATATGAGGTCTATTATTAAACAAAGATTCCAGAAAAATGTAAAGATGTAAAGCATGATTTGGTATTGTGTATATATATATATATGTAAATCATAATATGTAACAATATGTACATATTGTACAATGCTGTCTCTCCATATATATATATATGTATGTATGTATATGTATATAATATAATCCTAGAAAGCTACTGACCAAAACATTAAAAGCAACACTAAAGATAGGGTTATAGGTAGTTTTAAATTCTTTTTCTTATTGCCAGAAATTGCTAATATTTTGTAATAAAATTTTATTTTCTATTTAATTGAAAAAGTGTAAAAATTAAAATCATATGTACTATATAGCAGCAATGGGGTACTCCATATTTGTTTGTAAGAATGTTTGTTCAGGAAACAATACTGAATGAAAGCAATGATTTCAGCATCAGAATATTCTTAGCAGCTTTGGTTTCGATGAGGAAACACCAGAAACAACAAACACCCAAATCTATCAAAATTGGAGGAGAGATGAAGGTGAAATCTATTGAAATAGATCCGTGGCATAGACCAAAAGGTTGGCAATTATTATACATGGATAGGAGAATGATTATTGATTTTTATTTTTCCTATGAATGTTACTAGATTTCTTTTAAAAGTGAAGTTTCATTATTTGAATAACAAAACAAAACTTTTAAAAAAATTAAAAAGAAAAACAAAAAGTGAGATATGGTCCTCATAGCATTATATTGGCAAAAAAAAAACCCGAAGCTTAAAATATCCAAAGAGATACTTGTGCAGGAAATGGACATTCCCTAAAGTACTAGTGGAAATATAAATTGGTGTATTCAGGCTACTTGATAATATAGTTAAAGAATATTAAAAGGTTTCTACTTTTCAACACCCCTTTTAAGTATTTATCTTAAGTAAATAATACAAGAATGCTGCTGCAGAATTATTTACCACAGATTCACGTTTCTGGGAAAAATTTAGAAACTACTTTTTAAAGCCCAACGTGAAGAAACACTTAAAAAAAACAATTCTGATCCACTTATACAATGGCAGTGAGTTGCAGGAGAATATTTAGTAGCAAAGGATGTTTTAGATGTATTTACAATATACTTAAATAAAAATTTTGACAGAATACTTTCACTATGAACACAGAATATACATTTAGTATAGAATATATTCAGTATGATTTTATAATGGTTTCAAAATTTACAAAAGGCAAAGCCTGCAAAGGCATAATCTCTTTAAAGTGGCTATTGTGCATATATAATATGTGTGTCTTTTTAAAGTAACGCACTTGTAAAACGAAATAATTTTTTAAAACTACAAGCCTAAATAATTTCCCATAACTTAAAAAAATACTAACTTAAGGAGATGGTAAAGGAAATATGCATTCTCTTACACTGTTGGAGGGCATAAACTTTGTGGACGAAGCATTTGGCAGCAGAGAGCAAGATATATAAGGCAATTAAATATTTCTTGATGTCAGCAAACATTCACCTCCAAATGTGTTACGGAAAAGTCATAGCCATTTAAAAAAATATATCGAGGGGCAGGATTTTGGAAATTATAGTTCATCTGTAAAATGAAACACCAAGTAAAAATAAAATTATAGGAGACTATTAAAGAATTTGGAAAGATGGTAAGTAAAATTTCTTATGCTGAAAATATACCATAATGAAACATACATCCTATATTACATTTTTGGAGGTATTAGTTATTTTCATGTATGTCTCAAATGCTTCAAAAGTTTTTTCTATTTTCGTCAAGTGGTAGAATCAAGAATGATTTTCAACTTTAGAATATTTTAAAAAATGCTTTTAGTTGATACTGTATTGTCTGCATAAAGATGAATGTTTAAAACAAATAGAAACAAAAAATCTCAAATTATAAGTAATTTAATATCAAGTCTCAAAAACTGTACAGGTATCCAGGTACACTCACAATATCTGCGTAGTTTATGAGGGTAAATTGGTACTATCTTTATCAATGGTCTCTTACTAAAGAAGGAAAAAAAAAAGATTTTAAGCCTCCCAATCTTTTCATCCTTCAATTATACTATGAACGTTTGTTCAGGAAATAAACATGAATGTAATGTTTGTGCACTGTGATCCTGTTGGCAGCTTTGGCTTGTGTAAGAAAACAAAATGAAACAACCCAGATGTCCAACAATTACTTAAAACAAATATATCCCTATATCTATATCTAATATGTACATATATCTATCACTCTATCCAGCCCAATCACACATTAGAGCACTAAACATCCATGAAAACTATTTTAGAAGAATATTTAATGACATGAAAGTTCAAGAATATCTATAAATCTATGTCTATAATATATATTTATGTGTGAAAAAGCAGATATTGAAACAGTATATACAATAATTTCACATATATATCACGTAAAAATACGGGGCAGATACAGATGAAAATGTTTCAGGAATGTATAAGTAATCATCAGAAACGATTACGGGTGACATTAATTTTTCTCTGTTAACTTGTCTGCTTCGTGATTTTTTTTTTTTTCCTGCAATGACGCTGAATTACTTTTCTGACAAAAGGGAAAAGGACAGGAAGTGGGCACAGAGGAAGGGGGTATTAAACAGTGTTGGATTGCAGCAGAACCACCTAAGACAGCGAAATACCCTTTGCAGCCCGACAAGCTGGCCAACACACACACACAGACACACACACGCACGCACACACACAGGCACACACGCACACATGCACACACACATACCATCAATTACGGTGACCAAGAGACTATGCAGGGGAAACGGGCATACTCTTTACTAGCTGCGCTGGCCGGCACGAGTGCAAATCGGTACAATGCTTATGAAGAGGGCCTTTTGGCAACACACAGGAAAAGTCTTTAAAATGTCTCTATGTGGATCTTGCAAGTCCACAGTTAAGGAGACCACCGCACCGGGATGCTGGCAAAGATTTGGCTTGACAAGGAAGGATTCACTCATCAAAGCACAGAGCACGCAATGTTGGTCTTAAACACAGGGAAAGAACTAGGCACCACCTGAATGTCCAACAATGTGGGAATGATTACAGAAATGTTAAGGTCCACGGATACACTGGAGCACTCTGCAGGCACTGAAGATGACGTTTCATAAGCCTGTTGATAACATGGAAAGAAGTTCAATGGGTTGATTTTTGTTTGGTTTTAGTTGCTGAAAAGCAGGTTAAGAAACACCACATACATGAACCATTCTATAACAGTGTGTTAAAAGGGAAGGCGGGGTGGGGGTGAGCAAAGGAGAGAGAGGGAGAGAAGAGAGCCTGGAAAAGCAGCACACCAAAAAGGTAAAAGTGGTTCTCTCTGGGGAGTGGGACCAGGGGAGCAATTACTCTCTTGTTTCTTCCCTCATCTAACATCCTTCTCCTTTCTGATGTTTCTACCATGAAATGGTATCACCTGTGCAGTAAACAAAGAGAGAATGAAAATGCTTTTTAAACCAAACCACAGGGAGGAGAG
>NW_012102111.1:56098-58179 GCF_000951045.1 Mandrillus leucophaeus
TTAAATGATTAAATCAAGTACCTTGCAGGAGAGGCTGGGGTGGCCTTGAGGATACACTCAAGGCTTCAGGACATGCAGTCTGGAAGTGGGGGAATCAAGAGCACCCTGCCTCTAGTACTGTCCTCAATGATAAGGTGACGAAAGCCAAACCCAGGGCTGGGAACAGGGCCTGGTCCAGAGCCAGGCACTTGTTTATTCTTGGCTCTGCTCTCAAGGCGCTGAGGTTCCCAACCTGGACCAAGAAGTACATATTCAGGTTCAAAAGATAAAGCAAAACAAAACCTGAGCTCTCTCTCTAGAATGAAGTACCTGGTCCCAGATCACCAGCTAATATTTATGGAAAGCTTATCAGGTACTTGGTACTGGGGGCTAAGGGGCCCACAATATGTTAAGTGAGCAGGGAGTGTCGATGTGTTGGAGGTGTGGAGCAGGGTGAGAAGAGGTGAGCAGTGTGTGTGTGGTGAGAGCAGAGAGGCCACACAGAGTCAGATGCTGGGCGTATAGACAAGGGAGCCACCATGAGAGCTGAGTGTAACAGAAGCTACAGTCCTGCTTCCTCCAGAAAGGAGAACCAACCCCTAACTCTTCTCGGTAGCAATTAAGTGAGGCTGCACCAAAGACAGAACCCCCGAGGTGGGCTGTGAAACATGAGGAGCAGTCCACCATGTCAAGGCAGGAACAAAGGCATTCCTGGAAGAGGGATCAGTCTGTGCCCACAGCCCTTTGTCATGAGAGCACATGCTTGGTCGCTTCTGGCCATGCCTAATAATCTGGCAGGGCCAGAGCTCATGGTCTCCAAGAGTACATGGTAGCAGACAGGGCTGGAAGGTGTGGGACCCTGAGAGTCAAGCTAAGGTGCTTCGACTGTATACCCAAGGTCACAGGGACCACTCAGCGTGTTCAAGGAGGGAAGCAGTATGATCAGAACTTTAGAATGAGTACAAATTAAACATCAATGTGCATGTATAAGTGCACATTTACACGTACACGCACGTATAAAACCAACACAGGGCTGACAGAACACAAGGAAGAAAGTCAGATGTGACCAATTCAAAAAGAGTCTGAACAATCCTTCCCTCTGTCCCTTTTCATTCCATAAATAAGGGTCTCACATTTACCGTGAGCCAGTGGGGCCAGATAGTTAAAAAGAGAAAACCATAGTGCCTTCCCTCAGGATGCCTGCACTCTGCTAAAGCTCAGCCTGCCCCCACAGAAAACAGAAGTGTCAGCAGAGGACTGTAAGTGCTATGTGATTGGACTATGGTGGCCATGGAATTTCACCTGCCCGGCACATATTCTCTCATCCTCTCCTCCTCTGCCTTGTTTGGGTAAGTAAAGCCGTGTTCTGTGGTTGCAGTGATGGCTGGATCTTGTCCGTCATACATGATAGAACAACCGTGAACCTGAGGAAGTGACTGAGTCACTGTGGGGTGCGAGGCAGTGAGAACTCTTCATCGCTGGCTGGAAAGCATCCCAAGGTGGCTGAGAAGCAGATACACAGACATGTACCTCTCCAGCTTGCAAAGTCCAGCTCTCTGCCTGTAGGCAGGGCTAGAGCCAGCAAAGGCAAGGGACAGAGACCTAGGAAAAGCCTGCTGTACAGCGCATGCCTGACCAAGGTGATCACTGTCACTGCTGTTAAGAGCCATCTCCTGGGGGTCTAGGTTGCTTGCAGGCAGGGAACAGATGAAGCTGTGCCTCACCATTTCCAGGTTGGTGTCCAACAGGGACCTGAGAAGGCAGAGGCCAAGGGGGAAGCTATGCTCGCAGAGGGGTAGGGGATGTGGCGAGGATGAGAAGAGCTTCTCGGCCCATTGTTAGGAAACAGAAATGACAAGGAAGACCAAGTCGAGGACCAGGACTCAACAAGATCTCCTTCTCTGGTGTTGGTTTCCAGTACACAGAGCCAACAGAAATCAGTGAAACAGCAGGAGAAGGAAGTTCAGGGAAGTCATGCTATGGCTAGCAAATCCCCAAACCTGAAAACAATTCCTAGGATCCTGAAGCTCTAGCAACAGGAACAGGGCTACCAAAGAGACAAGGACACAGCTGGGACTGCTCCCCAAGTCCTTTCTCAGGGG
>NW_012102111.1:58244-59886 GCF_000951045.1 Mandrillus leucophaeus
GAATATGAAAACAGTTAAAGGTTGCTGTGAATGCTCTCGGGCATATAAACAAGGTGATTTGGTACATATTGCCTAGAACCCCAGAAAAGTGGCAAAACGGGAGACACGAAGCTCAGGGAAGGCCTTTCTGAGGACAATGATGAGCCGCCAGTCTTTCAAGGAACCAAGGGGGAAACCTGCCCAGCAGAGGGAACAGCAATTCCCCTGGCCCTGTGGCAGAAAAGAGAGGGTGCTGGGGGTGGGAGTGGGGGCAGAAAGGGTGCCAATGTTGCATGGAGCCCAGTGTGAGAGGGGATAGAGGAAAGAAAGGGAGGAAGGTGCAGTGGTGGGTGGTGCCATGATGAAGAGTCTGGTTCTTCTTCAGAGGGCTCAGGAGAGCCAGAGAA
Source organism: Mandrillus leucophaeus (assembly GCF_000951045.1). Classification (NCBI taxonomy): domain Eukaryota; kingdom Metazoa; phylum Chordata; class Mammalia; order Primates; family Cercopithecidae; genus Mandrillus; species Mandrillus leucophaeus. The sequence goes on from NW_012102111.1 coordinate 58,631, forward strand.
AGGATTGAAGCAGGTAGTAGCATAATCTAATGCTTATTGAGTGGTTTCTCTCTAGCCCTTCTGTGTGGGCAATATCACAAGTGGGCAGGGCACAAAGGAAAGCAGGGAGACCAGTTAGGAGGCTCTTGCAGTAGTCCAGTCCAGAGAGAGCAGGGGCTTGTCCCAGACTGGAAGCCTCAATGTGGAGACTAGTGCATGGATTCACATGGTGTTTTGGAAGTGGAAGAGACAGCACTTGCGAGTGGATTAGAGGCAACCAGGGAACAAACTTAAGAAATGAACGATTACTACGAGAGTGTTTTCTTGGACATCCTCATCAGAGGTCTATGTACGGTCATAGGAAAGACAGAGAGTGGGCATGGTAGATTTGGAGAAGGCAGAAAGATAGATGGGTGTGTGTGTCAAGAACTCCTATTTGCACAGGTTTAGTTACTGAAGTCTGCTTGTCATCCATAGAGGCTGGAGAAACAGAATTGTTGAGACAACAGGACACAGTTAGGGTTTAAAGTCACAAAACTGAATAGGATCACCCAGAGAGAGTATAGCCAGGAGAAGAAGGTACAGGGCTACTCCCTGAGATACTCTGACATTTAGAAGTTGGGTGGGGAACACAAGCCAGCAAAGGAGATTCAGAAGGACTGGACAGTGAACAGGACTCCTCTCTAAGGCCTTGCATGTCCAAACGTGTCTAAACTTCTCGCCAAGGCTTTTCATCGCCAGCCTCAATGCCCTCATTGAGACTCTGCTCTCAATGCTCCTAGCTGTACATGCATGGGAGTTGGTTTAAAATGGGACAACAACAACTTTGTGTGCTTGGGTTTGGACTTCGCCTGCTGATAATTTCTCAGTGGAGCTTTCAAAAGAGAGAGAGGTTCAGATGCAGAGAACTTCAAAGAGTGGGGTAGGCACTGCTATTTCATGTGGCCCATCTCCCTTTTCCTTTCAGGAGGGAGAAATCAGAAGGAGTGGGAATGCAGTTCAGAGAGCAGAGGAGAAGAGAAGAAAAGAAGGAAGAAGGAAGAGGACTGGGGGTGGGTGGGGGGGAGGACACCAATGGGAAGAGGGACAGATCAACTCTACACACAAAAGTAAATCAAAACACCAAAAACAGGGGTCTATGTAAGGAAGCCTCTGCCCATGAATTGCTCGTTGCATAGCTGCAGGGAGGGTGTTTGGGGGCATAGAGAATGAAAACACCTGTATTTTGGTGTAGGGAAATTGTTTCTGTCAATTCACACCGTCCACACGCCACCTCC
>NW_012102111.1:61035-62740 GCF_000951045.1 Mandrillus leucophaeus
TTTTTTTTTTTTAAGTTTATTCATTAAGTATTTTTTTAATTTTTTGTTGGTACATAGCAGGTGTATATATTTATGGGGTACATGAGATGTTTTGATAAAGACATTTAATGTGAAACAAGCACATCATGGAGAATGCAGTAACAGTCCCCTCCAGTGTTTATCCTTTGTTTTACAAGCAATCCAGTTACACTCTTTTAGTCATTTTAAAATGTACAATTAAGTTGTTATTGACTGTAGTCATCCTGTTTTGCTATCAGTAGTGTGTCTCATCCATTCTTTCTATTTTTTTATGTACTTATTAACCATCCCCACCTCACTCGCCAACACCCCACTAGTTTTCCAGCCTCTGGTAACCATCTTTCTACTCTCTATGCCATGAGTTGAACTGCTTTCGTTTTTATATCCCACAAATATGTGAGAACATGCGATGTTTGTCTTTCTGTGCCTGGCTTATTTCATGTAACATAGTGATATCCAGTTCCACCCATGTTGCTGCAAATGAGTGGATCTCATTCTTTCTTGTGGCTGAATATTACTCAATTGTGTATATATACCATGTTTTCTTTATCCATTCATCTGTTGATGGACACTTAGGTTGCTTCCAAATCTTAGCTATTGTAAACAGTGCTGCAACAAACATAGGAATGCAGATATCTCTTCACTTTACTGATTTCCTTTCTTTTTGGTATATACTCAACAGTGGGGTTGCTGGATCATATGGTATATCAATTTTTTGTTTTCTGAGGAACCTGCAAACAGCTTTCCATAGTGGTTTTACTAATTTACATTCCTACCAACAGTGTACAAGGGTTCCCTTTTCTCCACATCCTCGCTAGCATTTATCATTGCCTGTCTTTTGGATATAGGCCATTTTAATTGAGGTGAGATGATATTTCACCGAGGTTTTGATTTACATTTCTCTGGTGATCAGTGATGTTGAGCATCTTTTCATATGCCTGTTTGTCATTTGTATGTCTTCTTTTGAGACATGTCTATTCAGATCTTTTGCCCATTTTAATCTGATTGTTAGATCTTTTTTCCTATACAGTTTCTTGGGTTCATTATATCTTCTGGTTATTCATTCTTTCTCAGATGGATAGTTGGCAAATCCATTCTGCGTGTTGTCTCTTCGCTGTGATGATTGTTTTATTTGCTTGCAGAAGCTTTTTAACTATATGTGATCCCATTTGTTTGTTTTTTCTTTGGTTTCCCGGGCTTGTTGAGTATTACCCAAGAAATTTTTGCCCAGTCCAATGTCCTAGAGAGTTTTTCCAAAGTTTTCTTGTAGTAGTTCCATAGTTTGAAGCCTTAGATTTAAGTATTTAATCCATTTTGATTTGATTTTTGTATATAGTGAGAGATAGGGTATGGTTTCATTCTTTTGCCTATAGATATCCAGTTTTCTTAGCACCACTTATTGAAGAGACTGTCTTTTCCCCAGTGTATGTTCTTGCCACCTTTGTCAAAAAACGAGTTATCTGTAGGTGTGTGGGTTTGTTTTTGGGTTCTCTATTCTGTTCCATTGGTATATATGTCTGTTTATATGCCAGTACCATGTTGTTTTGGTTACTGTAGCTCTGTAGTATATAATTTGGAGTCAGGTAATGTGATTCCTCCAGGTTTGTCCTTTACCTTAGGATAGTTTCGGCTATTCTGGGTCTTTTGTGGTTCCATATAAATTTTAGGATTGTTTTCTCCATTTCTG
>NW_012102111.1:62790-64353 GCF_000951045.1 Mandrillus leucophaeus
ATCTGTAGGTGTGTGGGTTTGTTTTTGGGTTCTCTATTCTGTTCCATTGGTATATATGTCTGTTTATATGCCAGTACCATGTTGTTTTGGTTACTGTAGCTCTGTAGTATATAATTTGGAGTCAGGTAATGTGATTCCTCCAGGTTTGTCCTTTACCTTAGGATAGTTTCGGCTATTCTGGGTCTTTTGTGGTTCCATATAAATTTTAGGATTGTTTTCTCCATTTCTGTGAAGAATGTCATTGGTATCTTGATAGGGATTGCATTGAATCTGTAGGTTATTTGGGGTAGTATGGACATTTGAACAATATTCATTATTTCAGTCCATGAGCATGGAATATCTTTTCATTTTTTGTTGTTGTTGTTGTTGTTGTCTTCTTCAATTTCCTTCATCAGTGTTTTACAGCTTTTATTATGGAGATCTTTCACTTATTTGGTTAATTCCTAGGTATTAATTTTATGTGTGGCTATCGTAAATGGGATAACTTTTACAATTTCTTTTTCACATTGCTCACTGTTGGCATACAGAAATGCTACTGATTTTTGCATGGTGATTTTGTATCCTGTAAGTTCACTGAATTTATCGGTTCTAATAGTTTTCTGGTGGAGTCTTTGGGTTTTTGCAAATATAAGATAATGTCATCAGCAAAGAAGAATACTTTGACCTTTTCCTTTCCAATTTGGATGCCCTTTATATCTTTCTCTTGTTTGATTGCTCTAGCTAGAACATCCAGTACTATGTTGAATAACAGTGGTGAAAGTGGGCATCCTTGTCATGTTCCAGATCTTAGAGGAAAGTCTTTCTGTTTTTCTCCATTCAGTATGATACTAGCTGTGGGTCTCTCATGTTTCTTTTATCTCCAGTTTTTGTGAGGGTTTTTATCATGAAGGAATATTGAATTTTATCAAATGTTTTTCAGCACCAATTCAAATGATCATATAGTTTTATCCTTCATTCTGTTGATATGATGTATCAAGGTGATTGATTTGCATATGTTGAACCATCCTCGCATCCTAGGGATAAATCCAACTTGGTCATGATGAATGATCTTTCTATTGTATTGTTGAATTCAGCTTGCTAGTATTTTGTTGGGGATTTTTACCAATATTCATCAGAGATATTAGCCTATAGTTTTCTTTTCTGATGTGTCTTTTTCTGGTTTTGGTATCAGGGTAATACTGGCCTTGCAGGATTAGTTTGAAAGTATTCCCTTCTCCTCTATTTTTTGAGATAGCTTCAATAGGATTGGTATTAGTTATGGTGTAAGGAAGGGGTTCAGTTTCAATCTTCTGTATATGGTTAGCCAGTTATCCCAGCACCATTTATTGAATAAGGAATCATTTCCCCATTGCTTTTTTTTGCCAGCTTTGTTGAAGATCAGATAGTTGTAGGTGTGCAGCCTTATTTCTGGGCTCTCTATCCGATTCCATTGGTCTATGTGTCTGTTTTTGTACCAGTAACATGCTGTTACTGTAGCCCTATAGTATAGTTTGAAGTTGGGTACCATGTTGCCTCCAGCTTTGTCCTTTTTTCTTATCGTTGACTTGTCTTTTTGGGCTCTTT
>NW_012102112.1:0-1335 GCF_000951045.1 Mandrillus leucophaeus
CTGGGAATGCTGTGTGTGTGGGTGTTGGTGGTGGTGATTGAAGAAGTGAAGCTGGGAGTGCTTTGGGAGGTGGTCTTGGGGGTGGTGATTAAGGAAGTGAAGCTGGGAGAACTGTGGGACATGGCCTCGGTGGTAGTGATCAAAGAAGTTAAGCTGGGAGTACTCTGCGAGGTGGTCTCAGTTATGGTGATCGAAGAAGTGAAGCTGGAAGTACTGTTTGAGGGGATCTCTGTGGTGGTGATCGAAGAAGAGAAGCTGGGAGTACTGTGTGAGGTGGTCTCAGTGGTGGTGATTGAAGTAGTGAAGCTGGGAGTACTGTGGGATGTGGTCTCACTGGTTGCAATTGAAGAAGTGAAGCTGCGAGTACTGTGTGAGGTGGTCTCGGTGGTGGCGATCAAAGAAGTGAAGCTGTGAGGGCTTTGGGAGGTGGTCTTCGTGGTGGTGATTGAAGAAGTGAAGCCTGGATTGCTGGGAGATGTGGTATTGGTGTTGGTGATCGAAGAACTGGCTGGGAATACTGTGAGATGTGGTCTCAGTGGTGGTGATCGAAGAAGTGAAGCTGGGAATACTGTGTGAGGGGGTCTCGGTGGTGGTGATTGAAGAAGTGAAGCCGGGAGTACTATGGGATGTAATCTCCGTGGTGGTGATCAAAGAAGTGAAGCTGGGAGTACTGGGTGGAGTGGTCTCGGTGGTAATGATTGAAGAAGCGAAGCTGCGAGTATTGTGGGATGTGGTCTCAGTGGTGGTGATCGAAGGAGTGAAGCTGGGAGTACTGTGTGAGGTGGCCTTTGTGGTGGTGATCCAAGAAGCGAAGCTGGGAATGCTGTGAGATGTGGTCTCGGTGGTAGCGATTGAAGAAGTGAAGCTAAGAGTACTAAGAGAGGTAGTCTGTGTTGTGGTGATTAAAGAAGTGAAACTGGGAATGCTGTGTGTGTGGGTGTTGGTGGTGGTGATTGAAGAAGTGAAGCTGGGAGTGCTTTCGGAGGTGGTCTTGGGGGTGGTGATTAAAGAAGTGAAGCTGGGAGAACTGTGGGACATGGCCTCGGTGGTGGTGATTGAAGAAGTTAAGCTGGGAGTACTCTGCGAGGTGGTCTCGGTTATGGTGATGGAAGAAGTGAAGCTGGAAGTACTGTTTGAGGGGGTCTCTGTGGTGGTGATCGAAGAAGAGAAGCTGGGAGTACTGTGTGAGGTGGTCTTGGTTGTGGTGATAAAAGAAGTGCATCTAGGAGTGCTGTTTGAGGTGGTCTCAGTGGTGGTGATTGAGGAAGGGAAACTTGGAGCACTGGGTGAGATATTCTCGGTGGTGGTGATTGAAGAAGTGAAAGTGAGAGTACT
>NW_012102112.1:6482-6778 GCF_000951045.1 Mandrillus leucophaeus
GTGAGGTGGTCTCGGTTGTGGTGATAAAAGAATTGTAGCTGGGAGTGCTGCTTGAGGTGATCTCGGTGGTGGTGATTGAAGAAGTGAAGCTGGGAATACTGTGTGAGGTGGTCTTCCTGGTGGTGATAGAGGAAGTGAAGCTGGGAGCACTGTGTGAGATGGTCTTGCTGGTGGTGATTGAAGAAGTGAAGCTGGGAGTACTGTGTGAGGTCTCAGTGGTAGTAATTGAGGTAGTGAAGCTGGCAGTACTCTGTGAGGTGGTCTCAGTGGTGGTGATTGAGGTAGTGTAGCTGGGA
>NW_012102112.1:12506-12877 GCF_000951045.1 Mandrillus leucophaeus
TGATCAAAGAAGTTAAGCTGGGAGTACTCTGCGAGGTGGTCTCAGTTATGGTGATGGAAGAAGTGAAGCTGGAAGTACTGTTTGAGGGGGTCTCTATGGTGGTGATCAAAGAAGAGAAGCTGGGAGTACTGTGTGAGGTGGTCTCAGTGGTGGTGATTGAAGTAGTGAAGCTGGGAGTACTGTGGAATGTGGTCTCACTGGTGGCAATTGAAGAAGTCAAGCTGCGAGTACTGTGTGAGGTGGTCTCGGTGGTGGCGATCAAAGAAGTGAAGCTGGGAGGGCTTTGGGAGGTGGTCTTCGTGGTGGTGATTGAAGAAGTGAAGCCTGGATTGCTGGGAGATGTGGTATTGGTGTTGGTGATCGAAGAACTG
>NW_012102112.1:12927-13924 GCF_000951045.1 Mandrillus leucophaeus
TGAGGTGGTCTCAGTGGTGGTGATTGAGGAAGGGAAACTTGGAGCACTGGGTGAGATATTCTCGGTGGTGGTGATTGAAGAAGTGAAAGTGAGAGTACTGGATGAGGTGGTCTCGGTGGTGGTGATTGAAGAAGTGAAGCTGGGAGTACTGTGTGAGGGGGTCTCACTGGTGCTGATTGAAGAAGTGAAGCTGGGAGTACTGTGTGAGGTGGTCTCAGTGGTGGTAATTGAGGTAGTGAAGCTGGGAGTACTCTGTGAGGGAGTCTCAGTGGTGGTGATTGAGGTAATGTAGCTGGGAGTACTGTGTAAGGGGATCTCAGTGGTGGTGATCGAAGAAGTGAAACTGGGAGTACTGAGTACTGTGGGATGTGTTCTCCCTGGTGGTGATCAAAGAGATGAAGCTGGGAGTACTGGGTGGGGTGCTCGCGGTGGTGGTGATTGAAGAAGTGAAGCTGGGAGTGTGGTGGGATGTGGTCTCAGTGGTGGTGATCGAAGTGAACCTGGGAGTACTGTGTGAGGTGGTCTCTGTGGTGGTGATCGAAGAAGTGAATCTGGGAGAACTGTGTGAGGCAGTCTCGGTGGTGGTGATTGAAGAATTGAAGCTGGGAGTGCTGTGGGATGTGGTCTCAGTCGTGGTGATCAAAGAAGTGTAGCTGAGAGTACTCTCTGAGGTGGTGTCAGTTGTGGTGATTGAGGAAATGAAGCCGGGAATACTGTGTGAGGGGGTCTCGGTGGTGGTGATGGAAGAAGTGAAGCTGGGAGTATTGTGTGAGGTGGCCTCAGTTGTGGTGAAAAAAGGATTGTAGCTATGAGTGCTGTTTGAGGTGGTCTTGGTGGTGGTGATCGAAGAAGTGAAGCTGGGAGAACTGTGTGAGACAGTCTCGGTGGTGGTGATTGAAGAAGTGAAGCTGGGAGTGCTGTGGGATGTGGTCTCAGTGGTGGTGATCCAAGAAGTGAAGCTGGGAGTACTGTGTGAAGTGGACTCGGTGGTGGTGAT
>NW_012102112.1:14184-15922 GCF_000951045.1 Mandrillus leucophaeus
GTGGTCTCAGTGATAGTGATTGAAGAAGTGTAGCTGGGAGTACTGTGTGAGGTGGTCTCGGTTGTGGTTATTGAAGAAGTGAAGCTGGGAATACTGTGTGATGGGGTCTCGGTGGTGGTGATTGAAGAAGTGAAGCTGGGAGTACTGTGTGAGGAGGTCTCCCTGGTATTGATCAAAGAAATGTAGCTGGGAATACTGTGTGACATGGTCTCGGTGGTGGTGATTGAGGTTATGAAGCTCAGAGTACTATGTGAGGGGGTCTCGCTAGTGGTGATTGAGGTAGTGTAGCTGGGAGTACTGTGTGAGGTGGTCTCAGTGAAGGTGATTGAAGAAGTGAAGCTGGGACCACTGTGTGGTGGGATCCCAGGGGTGGTTATCAAAGAAGTGAAGCTAGAAGTACTGTATGAGGGGGTCTCCATGGTGGTGATCAAAGAAGTGAAGCTGGGATTACTGTGTGAGGTGGTCTCTGTGGTGGTGATAGAAGTGAAGCTGGGAGTGCTGTGGGAGGTGTTCTCGTTGGTGGTGATCAAAGAAGCGAAGCTTGGAGTGCTGTGGGGTGGGGTCTTGGTGGTGGTGATCGTAGAGGTGAGGCTGGGAGTACTGGGTGGGGTAGTCTCAGTGGTGGTGATCGAAGTAACGAAGTTGGGAGTACTGGGTGAGGTGGCCTCAGCAGTGGTGATCGAAGAAGTGAAGCTGGGAGTACTGTGTAAAGTGGTCTCAGTGGTAGTAATTGAAGAAGTGTAGCTGGGAGTAGGATGTGAAGTGGTCTCAGTTGTGGTGATTGAAGAAGTGAAGCTGGGAATACTGTGTGAGGGAGTCTCAGTTGTTGTGATCAAAGAAGTGAAGCTGGAAGTACTGTGTGAGGGGGTCTCGGTGGTGGTGATCGAAGAAGTGAAGCTGGGAATACTGTGTGAGGTGGTCTCGGTTGTGGTGATAAAAGAAGTATAGCTGGCAGTGCTGTTTGAGGTGGTCTCGGTGGTGGTGATTGATGAAGTGAAACTGGGAGTACTGTGTGAAGTGGTCTCGGTAGCGGTGATCGAAGAAGTGACGCTGGGAGTACTCTGTGAAGTGGTCTCGGTAGTGGTGATTGAAGAAGTGAAGCTGGGAGTACTGTGTGAGGGAGTCTCACTGGTGGTGTTCGAAGAAGTGAAGCTGGAAGTACTGTGTGAGGTGATTTCGGTGGAAGTAGTTGAGGTGGTGAAGCTGGGAGTACTCTGTGAGGGGGTCTCAGTGGTGATGATTGAGGTAGTGTACCTGGGAGTACTGTGTGAGGTGGTCTCGGTGATCGTGATCGAAAAAGTGAAGCTTGGAGTACTGTGTGAGGGGGTCTCAGAGGTGGTTATCAAAGAAGTGAAGCTGGAAGTACCATGTGAGGGAGTCTCCATAGTGGTGATTGAAGAAGTGAAGCCGGGAGTACTGTGTGATGTGGTCTCAGTGGTGCCAATCAAAGAAGTGAAGCTGTGAGTACTGTGTGAGGTGGTCTCGGTGGCGGTGATCGAAGAAGTGAAACTGGGAGTACTGTGTGAGGTGGTCTCTGTGGTGGTGATCGAAGAAGTGAAGCTGGGAGTACTATGTGAGGTGGTCTCGGTTTTGGTGATCAAGGACGTGTACCTGGGAGTGCTGTGTGAGGTGGTGTCAGTGGTGGTGATTGAAGAAGTGAAGCTGGGAGTACTATGTGAGGTGGTCTGTGTGTTGGTGATTGAAGAACTGAAGCTGGGAGTACTGTGTGATGTGGTCT
>NW_012102112.1:17497-19699 GCF_000951045.1 Mandrillus leucophaeus
TAGTGAAGCTGGGAGTACTGTGTAAGGTGGTCTCACTAGTGGTGATTGAGGTAGTATAGCTGGGAGTACTGTGTGAGGTGGTCTCGTTGATGGTGATTGAAGAAGTGAAGCTGAGAATACTGTGTGGTGGGGTCTCAGAGGTGGTTATCGAAGAAGTGAAGCTGGAAGTACTGTGTGTGGGGGTCTCCATGGTGGTGATTGAAGAAGTGAAGTTGGGAGTACTGTGTGAGGTGGTCTCTGTGGTGGTGATTGAAGAAGTAAAGCTGGGAGTACTGCGGGAGGTGGTCTCAGTCGTGGCGATTGAAGAAGTGATGCTTGGAGTGCTGTGGGATGTGGTCTCGGTGGTCGTGATCGTAGAGGTGATGCTGGGAGTACTGGGTGGGGTGGTCTCAGTGGTGGTGATCGACGAAGTGAAGCTGGGAGTACTGTGAGAAGTGGTCTCTGTGGTGATGAGAGAAGAGGTGAAGCTGGGAGTGCTGTGGGAGGTGGTCTCATTGGTAGTGATCAATGAAGTGAAGTTGGGAGTGCTGTGGGATGTAGTCTCGGTGGTGGTGATCATAGAGGTGATGCTGAGAGTACTGGGTGGGGTGGTCTCTGTTGTTGTGATCAAAGAAATGAAGCTGGAAGTACTGTGTGAGGGGGTCTCAGTGGTGGTGATTGAAGAAGTGAAGCTGGGAATACTGTGTGAGGTGGTATCGGTTGTGGTGATAAAAGAAGTGTAGCTGGCAGTGCTGTTTGAGGTGGTCTCGGTGGTGGTGATTGAAGAAGTGATGCTGGAAGTACTCTGTGAAGTGGTCTCGGTAGTGGTGATCAAAGAAGTGATGCTGGGAGTACTCTGTGAAGTGCTCTCAGTGATTGCGATCGAAGAAATGTAGCTGGGTGAAATGTGTGAGGTGGTCTCGTTGGTGGTGATTCAAGAAGTGAAGCTGGGAGTACTGTGTGAGGGGGTCTCGCTGGTGGTGTTTAAAGAAGTGAAGCTGGGAGTACTCTGTGAGTGCGTCTCCGTGGTGCTAATCGAAGAAGTGAAGCTGGGAGTACTGTGTGAGGTGGTCTCAGTTGCGGTTATCGAGGAAGTGAAGCTGGAAGTACTGTGTGAGGAGGTCTCTGTGGTGGTGATCAAAGAAGTGAAGCTGGGAGTACTATGTGAGTTGGTCTCGGTTTTGGAGATCAAGGACGTGTACCTGGGAGTGCTGTATGAGGTGGTCTCGGTGGTGGTGATTGCAGAAGTGAAGCTGGGAGTACTGGGTGAGGTGATGTCGGTGGTGGTGATTGAAGAAGTGGAGGTGGGAACACTGTGCGAAGTGGTCTCTGTGGTGATGATCGAAGAAGTAAAGCTGGGAGTACTGTGGGAGGTGGTCTCGGTCGTGGTGATTGAAGAAGTGTAGCTGGGTGTACCGTGTGAGGTGGTCTCGGTGGTGGTGATTGATGAAGTGAAGCTGGGAGTACTGTTTAATGTGGTCTCGGTGATGGTGATCAAAGAAGTGAAGCTCGGAGTACTGTGTGAGGAGGTCTCTGTAGTGGTGATTGAAGAAGTGAAGCTGGGAGTACTATGTGAGGTGGTCTCGGTTTTGGTGATCAAGGACGTGTACCTGGGAGTGCTGTGTGATGTGGTCTCGGTGGTGGTGATTGAAGAAGTGAAGCTGGCAGTACTGGGTAGGGTGGTGTCGGTGGTGGTGATTGAAGAAGTGAAGCTGGGAGTACTGTGTGAAGTGGTCTCTGTGGTGGTGATTGAAGAAGTAAAGCTGGGAGTACTGTGGGAGGTGGTCTCGGTCGTGGCGATTGAAGAAGTGAAGCTGGGAGTACTGTGTGAGGAGGTCTCGTTGGTGGTGATCAAAGAAGTGAAGGTGGGAGTACTGTGGGATGTGGTCTCGGTGGTGGTGAAAAAAGAAGTGAAGCTGGGAGTACTCTGTGAGATGGTTTCGGTGGTGGTGATCGAAGAAGTGAAGCTGGGAGTGCTCTGGGAGGTGGTCTCAGTCGTGGTGATCTTAGAAGAGAAGCTTGGAGTGATGTGGGATATGGTCTCGGTGGTGGTGATCGAAGAAGTGAAGCTGGGAGTACTATGTGAGGGGGTCTCAGTGGTGGTGATTGAAGAAGTGAAACTGGGAGTACTGCCGGATGTGGTCTCGATGGTGGTGATCAAAGAAGCGAAGTTTGGAGTGTTGTGGGATGTGGTCTCAGTGATGGTGATCGAAGAATTGAAGC
>NW_012102112.1:25894-26212 GCF_000951045.1 Mandrillus leucophaeus
ACTGTGTGAGGTGGTCTCGGTGGTTCTGATCGAAGAAGTGTAGCTGGGTGTACTGTGGGAGCTGGTCTCGATGGTGGTGATTGAAGAAGTGAAGCAGGGAGTACTGGGTAAAGTGGTATCAGTGGTAGTGATCAAAGAAGTGAATCTGGGAGTACTATGTGAGGGGGTCTCAGTGGTGGTGATCAAAGAAGTGAAACTGGGAGTACTGCCGGATGTGGTCTCGGTGGTGGTGATCAAAGAAGTGAAGTTTGGAGTGTTGTGGGATGTGGTCTCAGTGATGGTGATCGAAGAATTGAAGCAGGGACTGCTGTGGGAGGT
>NW_012102112.1:31682-32357 GCF_000951045.1 Mandrillus leucophaeus
GGAAGTGAATCTGGGAGTACTGTGTGAGGTGGTCTCGGTGGTTCTGATCGAAGAAGTGTAGCTGGGTGTATTGTGGGAGCTGGTCTCGATGGTGGTGATTGAAGAAGTGAAGCTGGGAGTACTGGCTGAAGTGGTCTCAGTGGTAGTGATCAAAGAAGTGAAGCTGGGAGTACTATGTGAAGGGGTCTCAGTGGTGGTGATTGAAGAAGTGAAACTGGGAGTACTGCCGGATGTGGTCTCGATGGTGGTGATCAAAGAAGTGAAGTTTGGAATGTTGTGGGATGTGGTCTCAGTGATGGTGATCGAATAATTGAAGCGGGGACTGCTGTGGGAGGTGATCTCGGTTGTGGTGATTGAAGAAGTGAAGCTGGGAGTACTGGATGAGGTGGTCTCTGTGGTGATGATCAAAGAAGTGAAGCTCGGAGTACTATGTGAGGGGGTCTCAGTGGTGGTGATTAAAGAAGTGAAACTGGGAGTACTGTGGGATGTGGTCTCTGTGGTGGTGATTGAAGTAGTGAAGCTGGGAGTACTGTGTGGGGTGGTCTCCGTGGTGGTGATTGAGGAAGTGAAGCTGGGAGTATTGTGGGATGTGGTCTCCGTGGTGGTGGTTGAAGAAGTGAAGTTGGGAGTACTGTGTGAGTGGGTCTCAGAGGTGGTTATGGAAGAAGTGAAGCT
>NW_012102113.1:0-603 GCF_000951045.1 Mandrillus leucophaeus
GGTGAAAAAGGAAGTATCCACAGATGAAATCTGGGAAGAATCTTTCTGAGAAACTGCTTAGTGTTTTGTTAATTCATCTCACAGAGTTACAGCTTTCCCCTCAAGAAGCCGTGCGCTAAGCCTCTTCTTGTGGAATTTGCAAAGCGATATTTGGAGCCCGTAGTGGGCTATGGTGAAACAGAAAATATCCGGAGAGAAAAACTGTAAAGAAGCTTTTTGAGAAACTGCTTTGTGATGTGTGACTTCCACTCACAGAGTTACACCTGTGTTTTGTGGATCTCCTTGCTAGACTTATTTCTGTGGAATGTGAGAACTGATATTTCGCATCAATTGAAGACTATAGGGCCAAAAGAAATATCCTCCGATAAAAAAGAGAAAGAAGCTTTTTGAGAAACTTCTTTGTATTCTGTGAAATCATCTCCCAGACTTCCAACTTTCCCCTCAAGAAGCCTTTCGCTAAGCGTGTTCCTGTGGAATTTTCAAATAATATTTCGATGCCCATAGAGGGCGACGGTGAAAAAGAAAATATCCTCAGATGAAATCCGGAAAGAAGCTTTCTGTGAAACGGCTTAGTGTTCTGTTAATTGATCTCACAGAGTTACA
>NW_012102113.1:2869-3480 GCF_000951045.1 Mandrillus leucophaeus
CTTTCTGAGAAACTGCTTTGTGATGTGTGACTTCCACTCACAGTATTAGCGAACGGGTTCTGGAGGGGACAGCTGTAACTCTCTGAGGTGAATTCACACATTACAAAGAAGATTCTCAGAAAGCTCCTTTCTCATTTTGATCACTTTGCAAATTTCACAAGAACATTCTTAGCGAAAGGTTTCTTGAGGTGAACGGTGTACCTCTATGAGATGAATTCACAGATCACAAAATAGTTTCTCAGAAAGCTTCTTTCTCATTTTGATCGGAAGACACTTCCTTTGGCCCTATAGTCTTCAAAGGGATCCGAAATATCAGTTCTCAGATTCCACAGAAATAAGGCTAGAAAACAGCTTCGTGAAATACAGCTGAAACTCAGTGAGTGGAAGTCACACATCACAGAGCAGTTGTTCAGAAATCTTCGTTCCAGTTTTCATCTGAGGATATTCTCTTTTTCACCATAGGCCTCTATTGGCTTCCAAATATCCATTTGAAAATTCCACAAGAACAGTCTTAGCGAACGGCTTCTGGAGGGTAAAGCTGTAATTCTGTGAGATGATTTCACAGAACACAAAGAAGTTTCTCAGAAAGCTTCTTTCCAGTTTTCATCTGA
>NW_012102113.1:6381-7683 GCF_000951045.1 Mandrillus leucophaeus
GGAGGATATTTCCTTTGGCCCTATAGTCTTCAAAGGGATCCGAAATATCAGTTCTCAGGTTCCACAGATATAAGGCTAGCAAGCAGATCCACGAAATACAGATGTAACCCTGTTAGTGGAAGTCACGCATCACAAATCAGTATCTCAGAAAGCTTCTTTCCGGTTTTTTGTGAGGATATTTTCTTTTTCTCCATAGCCCTCTATGGGCATCAAAATATCACTTTGCAAATACCACAAGAACAGGCTTAGCGAACGGCTTCTTGAGGGGAAAGCTGTATCTCTGTGAGATGAATTAACAGAACACTAAGCAGTTTCTCAGAAAGCTTGTTCCCAGATTTCATCTGTGGATATTTCCTTCTTCACCATCTCCCTCTATGGGCATCGAAATATCACTTTGCAAATTCCACAAGAACAGGCGTAGCGAAAGGCTTCTTGAGGGGAAAGCTGGAAGTCTGTGAGATGATTTCACAGAACACAACGAAGTTTCTGAGAAAGTTTCTTTCTCTTTGTTATCGGAGGATATTTCCTTTGGCCCTACAGTCTTCAAAGGGATTCGAAGTATCAGTTCTCAGATTCCACGGAAATAAGGCAAGCAAACAGATCCGTGAAATACAGATGTAACTCTGTGAGTTGAAGTCACACATCATAAAGCAGTATCTCAGAAAGCTTCTTTCCACTTTTTCTGAGGATATTTTCTTTTTCAGCATAGACCTCTATGGGTTTCCAAATATCACTTTGCAAATTACAAAAGAACAGGCTTAGCGAAAGACTTCTTTAGGGGAAGCTGGACGTCTGTGAGATGATTTCACAGAACACAAAGAAGGTTCTCAAAAAGCTTCTTTCTCTTTGTTATCGGAGGATATTTCGTTTGGACCTATAGTCTTCAAAGGGATACGAAACATCAGTTCTCAGATTCCAAAGAAAAAAGGCTAGCAAACAGATCCACGAAACACAGATGTAAATCTGTGAGTGGAAGTCACACATCACAAAGCAGTTTCTCAGAAAGCTTCTTTCCAGTTTTCCTCTGAGGATATTTTCTTTTACACCATAGCCCTCTATGTGCTTCCAAATATCACTTTGCAAATTCCACAACAACACGCTTAGCGAACGTTTTCTGGAGGGGAAAGATGTAACACTGTGAGATGAATTAACAGAACACTAAGCAGTTTCTCAGAAAGCTTCTTTCCAGATTTCATCTGAGGATATTTCCTTTTTCACCGTCGCCCTCTATGGGCATCGAAATATCACTCTGCAAATTCCACAAGAACAGGCTCAGAGAAAGGCTTCTTGAGGGGAAAGCTG
>NW_012102113.1:7872-8335 GCF_000951045.1 Mandrillus leucophaeus
AGAACCACGACATACAGATGTAACTCTGTGAGTGGAAGTCACACATCACAAAGCAGTTTCTCACAAAGCTTCTTTCCAGGTTTTGTCTGAGGATATTTTCTTTTTCACCATAGCCCTCTAAGTGCTTCCAAATATCACTTTGCAAATTACACAAGAACAGGCTTAGCCAACGGCTTCTTGAGGGGAAAGCTGTAACTCTGTTAGATCAATTAACAGAACACTAAACCGTTTCTCAGAAAACTTCTTTCCAGAATTCATCTGAGGATATTTCCTTTCTCATCATCGCCCTCTATTGGCATCGAAATATCACTTTGCAAATTCCACAAGAACAAGCTTAGCGAAAGGCTTCTTGAGGGGGAAAGCTGAAGGTCTGTGAGATGATTTCACAGAACACAAAGAAGTTTCTCAGAAAGCTTCTTTCTCTTTGTTATCGGAGGATATTTCCTTTGGCCCTATAGTCTTC
>NW_012102113.1:11520-13723 GCF_000951045.1 Mandrillus leucophaeus
GTTCTCAGATTCCACAGATATGAGGCTCGCAAACAGAGCCACGAAAGACAGATGTATCTCTGTGACTGGAAGTCACACATCACAAAGCAGTTTCTCAGAAAGCTTCTTTCCAGTTTTCCTCTGAGGATATTTTCTTTTTCACCATTGCCCTCTATGGGCTTCCAAATATCACTTTGCAAATTCCACAAGAACAGGCTTAGCGAACGGATTCTGGAGGGGAAAGCTGTAACTCTGTGTGATGAATTAACAGAACACTAAGCAGGTTCTCAGAAAGCTTCTTCCCAGATTTCATCTGTGGCTATTTCCTTTTTCACCCCCGCCTTCTATGGGCATAGAAATATCACTTTGCAAATTCCACAAGAACAGGCTTAGCGAAAGGTTTCTTGAGGGGAAAGCTGGAAGTCTGTGAGATGATTTCACAGAACACAAACTACTTTCTCAGAAAGCTTTTTTCTCTTTGTTATCGGAGGATATTTCCTTTGGCCCTATAGTCTTCAAAGGGATCTGAAATATCAGTTCTCAGATTAAACAGAAATAAGGCTAGCAAACAGATCCACGAAATACAGATGTAACTCTGTGACTGGAAGTCACGCTTCACAAAGCAGTTTCTCAGAAAGATTCTTTCCAGTTTTTCTCTGAGGATAATTTCTTTTTCACCGTAGACCTCTATGGGCTTCCAAATATCACTTAGCAAATACCACAAGAACAGGCTTAGCAAACGGCTTCTTGAAGGGAAAGCTGTAACACCTTGAGATGAATTCACACAACACTAAGCAGTTTCTCAGAAAATTTCTTTCCAGATTTCATCTGAGGATATTTCCTTTTTCACCGTCGCCCTCTATGGGCATCAAAATATCACTTTGAAAATTCCATAAGAGCAGCCTTAGCGAACGGCTTCTTGCGGGGAAAGCTGGAAGGCTGTGAGATGATTTCACAGAACACAAAGAAAGTTCTCAGAAAGCTTCTTCCCAGATTTCAACTGTGGATATTTCCTTTTTCACCGTCGCCCTCTATGGGCATCGAAATATCACTTTGTAAATTCCACAAGAACAGACTTAGCGAAAAGCTTCTTGAAGGGAAAGCTGGAAGTCTGTTAGATGATTTCACAGAACACAAACTACTTTCTCAGAAAGCTTCTTTCTCTTTCTTATGGGAGGATATTTCCTTTGGCCCTATGATCTTCAAAGGGATACGAAATATCAGTTCTCAGATTCCACGGAAATAAGGCAAGCAAAAAGATCCACGAAATACAGATGTAACCCTGTGAGTTGAAGTCACACATCACAAAGCAGTTTCTCAGAAAGCTTCTTTCCGGATTTCATCTGAGGATATTTCCTTTTTCACCGTCGACCTCTATGGGCATCGAAATATCATTTGCAAATTCCAGAAGAACAGGCTTAGCGAAAGGCTTCTTGAGGGGAAAACTGGAAGTCTGGGAGATGATTTCACAGAATACAAAGAAGTTTCTCAAAAAGCTTCTTTCTCTTTTTTATCGGAGGATATTTCTTTTGGCCCTATAGTCTTCAAAGGGATGCGAAATATCAGTTCTCAGATTCCACAGAAATAAGGCTAGCAAACAGATACACGAAATACAGATGTAACTCTGAGAGTGGAAGTCTCACATCACAAAGCAGTTTCTCAGAAAGCTTCTTTACTGTTTTTCTCTCAGGATATTTTCTTTTTCATCATTGCCCTCTATGGGCTTCCAAATATCGCTTTGCAAATTTCACAAGAACAGATTTAGCGAACGGCTTCTTGTGGGGAAAGCCGTAACTCTGTGAGGTGAATTACAACACAAAGCAGTTTCTCAGAAAGCTCTTTTCCAGTTTTTATCTGAGGATATTTTCTTTTCAACCATAGCCTTCCATGGGGTTCCAAATATCACTTTGCAAATTCCAAAAGAAGAGTCTTAGCGAAAGGCTTCTTGAGGGGAAAGCTGTAACTCTGTGAGATGAATCCACAGATCACAAAGAAGTTTCTCAGAAAGCTTCTTTCTCATTTCTATCGGAGGGTGTTTCCTTTTGCCCAATAGTCTTCAAAGGGGTCCGAATCATCTGCTGTCAGATTCCACAGAAATAAAGCTAGTAAAGAGCTCCACGAAACACAGCTGTAACTCAGTGAATGGAAGCCACACATCACGAAGCAGTTTCTCAGAAATGTTCTTCCGGTTTTTATCTGTGGATATTTTCTTTTACACCGTAGC
>NW_012102113.1:13773-20255 GCF_000951045.1 Mandrillus leucophaeus
AGGGTGTTTCCTTTTGCCCAATAGTCTTCAAAGGGGTCCGAATCATCTGCTGTCAGATTCCACAGAAATAAAGCTAGTAAAGAGCTCCACGAAACACAGCTGTAACTCAGTGAATGGAAGCCACACATCACGAAGCAGTTTCTCAGAAATGTTCTTCCGGTTTTTATCTGTGGATATTTTCTTTTACACCGTAGCCCTCCATGATCTTCCAAATATCACTTTACATATTTCACAAGAAAAGTGTTAGCGAACGGCTTCTTGAGGGAAAATCTGTAACGCTGTTTGATGAATTAACAGAACACAAAATAGTTTCTCAGAAAGCTTCCTTCCAGTTTTTATCTGAGAATGATTTCTTTTTCACTATAGCCCTCCATGGACTTCCAAATATCACTTTGCAAATTCCACAAGAACAGACATAGCGAACGGCTTCTTGAGAGAAAAGCTGTAACTCTGTGAGATGAATTCACAGATAACAAAGAAGTTTCTCAGAAAGCTTCTTTCTCATTTCTCTCAGAGGATATTTCCTTTGGCCCTATAATCTTCAAATGGATCCTAAATATCAGTTCCCAGGTTCCACAGAAATAAGGATAGCAAAGAGCTGCACGAAATACAGCTGTATCACCGTGAGTGGAAGTCACACATCACAAAGCAGTTTTGCAGAAAGCTTCTTTCCAGTTTTTATCTTAGGATATTTTCTTTTTCACCAGAGCCCTCTGGGGACTTCCAAATATCACTTTGCAAATTCCACAAGAACACTCTTAGCGAAGGGCTTCTTTAGGGGAAAGCTGTAACTCTGTGAGAGGAATTAACAGAACAAAAAACAGTTTCTCAGAAATCTTCCTTCCAGTTTTTATCTGAGAATATTTTCTTTTTCACCATAGCCCTCCACAGGCTTCCAAATATCACTTTCCACATTCCACAAGAACAGTCTTAGCGCACGGCTTCTTGAGGGGAAAGCTGTAACTCTGTGAGATGAATTAAAAGAACACAACGAAGTTTCTCAGCAAGCTTGTTCCTCATTTTTGTCGGAGGATATTTCCTTTGGCCCTATAGTCTTCAAAGGAATCCGAAATATCAGTTCTCAGATTCCACAGAAAAAAGGCTAGCAAAGAGCTCCACGAAATACAGCTGTAACTCAGTGAGTGGAAGTAACACAACACAAAGCAGTTTCTCAGAAAGCTTCTTTCCAGTTTTTATCTGAGGATATTTTCTTTTACACCATAGCCCTCTATCGGCTTCCAAATATCACTTTGCAAATTCCACAAGAACAGTGTTAGCGAACGACTTCCTGAGGGGAAAGCTGTAACATTGTTTGATGAATTAACAGAACACAAAATAGTTTCTCAGAAAGCTTCTTTCCAGTTTTTACGTGAGAATATTTTCTTTTTCACAATAGCCCTCCA
Organism: Mandrillus leucophaeus; assembly: GCF_000951045.1. Classification (NCBI taxonomy): domain Eukaryota; kingdom Metazoa; phylum Chordata; class Mammalia; order Primates; family Cercopithecidae; genus Mandrillus; species Mandrillus leucophaeus. The sequence continues at coordinate 15,177 of NW_012102113.1, forward strand.
TGGGCTTCCAAATTCCACTTAGAAAATCCCACAGGAACACTCTTTGCGAACGCCTTTTTAAGGGGAATGCTGTAACTCTCAGAAATGAATTAACAGAACACAAAGCAGTTTCTCAAAATGCTTCTTTTCAGTGTTTATCTGAGGATATTTTCTTTGCAACCATAGCCTTCCATGGGCTTCCAAATATCACTTTGCAAATTCCACAAGAACAATCTCAGCAAACGGCTTCTTGAGAGGAAAGCTGTAACTCTGTGAGATGAATTCAAAGATCACAAAGAAGTTTCTCAGAAGGCTTCTTTCTCATTTTTCTCAGAGGATATTTCCTTTGGCCCTATAGCTTTCAAGTGGATCTGAAATATCAGTTCTCAGATTCCACAGAAACAAGTCTAGCAAAAAGCTCCACAAAGAATAGCTGTAACTCAGTGAGTGGAAGTCACACATTACAAAGTAGTTTCTCAGAAAGCTTCTTTCTGGTTTTTATCTGAGGATATTTTCTTTTTCACAATAGCCCTCCATGTTCTTCCAAATATCACTTTGCAAATTCCGCAAAAATAGTCTTAGCAAAAGACTTTTTGAGGGTAAAGCTGTAGTTCTTAGGTTCAACAGAAATCAGGCTAGCAAAGAACTCCACAAAGCACAGCTGTAACTTAGTGAGTGAAGGTCACACATCAGAAAGCATTTTTTCAGAAAGCTTCTCTCTAGTTTTTATCTGAGGATATTTTCTTTTTCACCATAGTCCTCTATGGGCTTCCAAATATCACTTTGCAAATTCCACAAGAACAGTCTTAGTGAAAGGCTTCTTGAGGGGAAAGCTGTAACTCTGAGAGATGAATTCACAGATCACAAAGAAGTTTCTCAGAAAGCTTCTTTCTCATTTCTATCGGACGATATTTCCTTTGGCCCTGTAGTCTACAAAGGGAACCGTAATATCAGTACTCAGATTCCACAAAAATAAGGCTACTAAAGAGTTCCACGAAATACAGCTGTAACTCACTGAGTGGAAGTCACATATCACAGAGCAGTTTCTCAGAAAGCTTCTTTCCAGTTTTTTTCTGAGGATATTTTCTTTTTTAACATAGACCTCCACGGGCTTCCAAATATCATTTTGCAAATTCCAAAAGAAGAGTCTTAGGGAAAGGCTTCTTGAGGGGAAGCTGTAACTCTGTGAGATGAATTCACACATCACAAATAGGTTCTCAGAAAGCTTCTTTCTCATTTTTTTCGGAATATATTTCCTTGACCCTATAGTCTTCAAAGGGATCCGAAATATCAGTTCTCAGATTCCACAGAAATAAGTCTAACAAAGAGCTACACGAAACACAGCTGTAACAGAGTGAGTGGAAGTCACACATCCCAAAGCAGTTTCCCAGAAAGCTTCTTTCCAGTTTTAAACTGAGTATATTTTCTTTTTCACCATAGCCTTCTATGGGCTTCCAAATATCTCTTTGCAAATTCCACAAGAACAGTCTTAGCGAACGGCTTCTGGAAGGGAAAGCTGTAACTCTCTGAGATGAATTCACAGAACACAAAGCAATTTCTCAGAAAGCTTCTGTCCACTTTTTATCTGAGGATATATTCTTTTTCACTACAGAACTCCATGTGCTTCCAAATATCACTTTGCAAATTCCACAAGAACAGTCTTAGCAAAGGCTACTTGAGGGGAAGCTGTAACACTGTGAGATGAATTCACAGAACACAAAAAGTTTCTCAGAAAGCTTCTTTCTCATTTCTATTGGAGGATATTACCTTTGGCCCTATAGTCTTCAAAGGGATCCGAAATATCAGTTCTCAGATTCCACAGAAATAAGGCTAGAAAACAGCTCCAAGAAATACAGCTGTAACTCAGTGAGTGAAAGTCACACATCACAAAGCAGTTTTTCATAAAGCTTCGTTCCAGTTTTTATCTGAGGATATTTTCTTTTTCACAGTAGCCCTCCATGGGCTTCCAAATATCACTTTGCAAATTCCACAGTTACAGTCTTAGCCAAAGGCTTCTTGAGGGGAAAGCTGTTACTCTGTGAGATGAATTAACAGTACACAAAGTAGTTTCTCAGAAACCTTCTTTCCAGTTTTTGTGGGAGGATATTTTCTTTTTCGCCATAGCCCTCCATTGCCTCCAAATATCACTTTGAAAATTGCACCAGAACAATCTTAGCAAAGGCTTCTTCAGGGGAAAGCTGGAACTCTGTGAGATGAATTCACAGATCACAGAGAAGTTTCTCAGAAAGCTTCTGTCCAGTTTTTATCTGAGGACATTTTCTTTTTCACCAGAGCCCTCTATGGGCTTCCAAATACCATTTTTCAAATTCCACAAGAAGAGTCTTAGCGAACGGCTTCTTGGGGGAAAGCTGTAACTCTGTGAGATGAATTTACAGAACACCAAGTAGTTTCTCAGAAAGCATCTTTCTCATTTTTACCGGAGGATATTTCCTTTGGCCCTATAATCTTCAAAGGGATCCGAAATATCTGATCTCAGATTCCACAGAAATAAGGCTAGCAAACAGCTCCACGAACTACAGCTGTAACTGAGGGAGTGGAAGTCACACATCACAAAGCAGTTTCTCAGAAAGTTTCTTTCCAGTTTTCATTTGAGGATATTTTCTTTTTCACAATAACCCTCTATGGGCTTCCAAATACCAGTTTGTGAATTCCACAAAAAGAGTCTTAACTAATGGCTTCTAGAGGGGAATGCTGTAACTCTGTGGGATGAATTTGCAGAACGCAAAATAGTTTCTCAGAAATCTTCTTTGTCATTTTTATCGGAGGATATTTCCTTTGGCCCTATAATCTTTAAAGGGATCCGAAATATCGGTTCTCAGATTCCACAGAAATAAGGCTAGGAAAAGGCTCTACGAAATACAGCTCTATCTCAGTGAGTGGAAGTGACACATCACAAAGCAGTTTCTCTCAGTGAGTGGAAGTCACACATCACAAAGCAGTTTCTCAGAAAGCTTCTTTCTTGGTTTTATCTAAGGATATTTTCTTTTTCACAATAACCATTTATGGGCTTCGAAATATCACTTTGCAATTTACACAAGAAAAGTCTAACCGAACGCATTCTTGAGAGGAGAGCTGTAACTCTGTGAGATGAATTAACAGAACATAAAGCAGTTTGTCAGAAAGCTTCTTTCCAGTTTTTATCTCAGGATATACTCTTTTTCACCATAGCCCTCCACGGGCTTCCAAATAACACCTTGCAAATTCCACAAGGACAGTCTTAGCAAAAGGCTTCTTGAGCGGAAAGCTGTAACTATGTGGGATGAAATAACAGAACACAAAGCAGTTTTTCAGAAAACTTCTTTCCAGTTTTTATCTGAGGATATTTACTTTTTCACCATAGCCCTCCATGGGCTTCGAAATATCACTTTGCAAATTCCACAAGAACTGTCTTAGCAAAAGGCTTCTTGAGGGGAAAGCTGTAACTCTGTGAGATGAATTCACAGATGACAAAGAAGTTTCTCAGAAAGCTTCTTTCTCATTTTTATGGGAGAATATTTCCTTTGGCCCTATAGTCTACAAAGGGATACGAAATATTAGTTCTCAGATTCCACAGAAATAAGGCTAGCAAGAGGCTCCACGAAATACAACTGTAACTCAGTGATTGGAAGTCACACATCACAAAGCTGTTTCAGAAAGCTTCTTTCTAGGTTTTATCTGAGGATATTTTCTTTTTCACAATAACCCTCTATGGGCTTCCAAATATCACTTTGCAAATTCCACTAGAAAAGACTAATCAAATGACTTCTTGAGGGGAAAGCTGTAACTCTGTGAGATGAATTCACAAAACACAAAGCAGTGTCTCAGAAAGCTTCTTTCCAGTTTTTATCTCAGGATATTTTCTTTTTCACCATAGCCGTATATAGTCTTCCAAATATCACTTTGCAAATTCCAAAAGAACAGTTTTAGCCCAAGGCTTCTTGAGGGGAAAGCTGTAACTCTGTGAGATGAATTTACAAAACACAAAGCAGTTTCTCAGAAAACTTCTTTCCATTTTTTATCTGAGGATATTTTCTTTTTCACCATAGCCTTCCATGGGATTCAAAATATCACTTCCCAAATTCCACAAGAAGAGTCTTAGCGAAAGATCTCTTGAGGGGAAAGCTGAAACTCTGTGAGATGAATTTACAGAACACAAAGTAGTTTCTCAGAAAAATTCTTTCTCATTTTTATCTGACGATATTTCCTTTGGCCCTATAGTCTTCAAAGAGATCCCAAATATCAGTTCTCAGATTCCACAGAAATAAGGCTATCAAACAGCTCCACGAACAACAGCTGTAACTCAGTGAGTGGAAGTCACACATCACAAAGCAGTTTCTCAGAAAAATTCTTACTATTTTTTATCTGAGGATATTTTCTTCTTCACCGTAGCCCTCCACGGGCTTCCAAATATCACTTTTCAAATTCCACAAGAACAGTCTTAGTGAAAGGCTTCTTGAGGGGAAAGCTGTAACACTGTGAGATGAATACAAAGAACACAAAGCATTTTCTCAGAAAGCTTCTTGCCAATTGTTGTCTGAGGATATTTTCTTTTTCACCAAAGCCCTCTACGGCCTTCCACATATCACTTTGCAAATTCCACAAGAACAGTCTTAGCGAAAGGCTTCTTGAGGGGACAGTTGTAACTCTGTGAGATGAATTCACAGTTCACAAAGAAGTTTCACAGAAAGCTTCTTTCTCATTTTTATCGGAGGATATTTCCTTTGGCCCTATAGTCTTCAAAGGGATCTGTAATATCAGGTCTCAGATTCCAAAGAAATAAGGCTAGCAAACAGCTCCACGAAACACAGCTGTAATTCAGTGACTGGAATTCTTTTATCACAAAGTAGTTTCTCAGAAAGATTCTTTCCAGTGTTTATCTGAGGATATTTTCTTTTTCACCAAAGCCCACTATGGTCTTCCATATGTCACTTTGCAAATTCCACAAGAACACTCTTAGCGAAAGCCTTCCTTGAAGGGAAAGCTGTAACTCTGTGAGATGAATTTACAGAACACAAAGCAGTTTCTCAGAAAGCTTCTTTCTCATTTTTATCGGAGGATATTTCCTTTGGCCCTACACTCTTCAAATGGTTGCGAAATATC
>NW_012102113.1:23406-25811 GCF_000951045.1 Mandrillus leucophaeus
CATTTTTATGGAAGGATATTTCCATAGGCCCTATAGTCTTCAAAGGGATTCGAAATATCAGTTCTCAGATTCCACAGAAATAAGGCTAGCAAACAGCTCCACGAAATATAGCTGTAACTCAGTGAGTGGAAGTCACAAATCACAAAGCAGTACTCAAAAAGCTTCTTTCCAGTTTTCATCTGAGAATATTTTCTTTTTCACCATAGGCCTCTGTGGGCTTCGAAATATCACTTTACAAATTCCACAAGAACAGTCTTAGCAAACGGCTTCTGAAAGGGAGAGCTGTAACTCTGTGAGATGAATTCACAGAAGAGAAAGCAGTTTCTCAGAAACCTTCTTTCCAGTTTTTATCTGAGGATATTTTGTTTTTCACCATAGCCCTCCATGAGCTTCCAAATATCACTTTGCAAATTCCACAAGAACAGTCTTCGGGAAAGGCTTCTTGAGGGGAAAGCTGTAACACTGAGAGATGAATTCACATATCACAAAGAAGTTTCTCAGAAGCTTTCTTTCCAGTTTTTATCTGGGGATATTTTCTTTTTCACCATGGCCCTACATGGGCTTCTAAATATCACTTTGCAAATTCCACAAGAACAGTCTTAGCGAACGGCTTCTTGAGGGGAGAGCTGTAACTCTGTGAGATGAATTCACAGATCACAAAGAAGTTCCGCAGAAAGCTTCTTTCTCATTTTCATCGGAGCATATTTCCTTTGGCCCTATAGTCTTCAAAGAGATTGGAAATATCAGTTCTCATATTCCACAAAAATAAGGCTAGCAAACAGCTCTATGAAATGCAGCTGGAACTCAGCGAGTGGAAGTCACAGGTCACAAAGCCGTTTCTCAGCAAGCTTCTTTGCAGTTTTTGATCTGCGGATGTTTTCTTATTCACCATAGCGGTCCAGGGACTTCAAAATATCACCATACAAATACCACAAGAACACTTTAGCGAGTGGCTTCTTGAGGGGAAAGCTGTAACGTTGTGAGATGAATTTATAGAACACAAAACAGTGTCTCAGAAAGCTTCTTTCTCATTTTTATCGGAGGATATTTCCTTTATCCCTATAGTCTTCAAAGGGATCCGAAATATCATTTCTCAGATTCAACAGAAAAAAGGCTAGCAAACACCGCCACGAACTACAGCTGCAACTCAGTGAGTGGAAGTCACACATCACAAACCAGGTTCTCAGAAAACTCCTTTCTATTTTTTCTCTGAGGATATTTTCTTTTTCACCGTAGCCCTCTATGGGCTTCCAAATATCACTTTGCAAATTCCAAAAGACGGTCTTAGCGAAAGGCTTCTTGAGGCGAAACTGCAACTCTGATAGAGGAATTAACAAAACACAAAACAGTGTCTCAGAAAACTTCTTTCCAGTTTTTATCTGAGGGTATTTTCTTTTTCACCGTATCCCTCAATGGGCTTCCAAATATCACTTTGAAAATTCCACAAGAACAGTCTTAGCAAAAGGATTCCTAAGGGGAAAGCTGTATCTCTGTGAGATGAATTGACAGATCACAACGAAGTTTCTCAGAAAGCTTCTTTCTCATTTTTATCGGAGGATATTTCCTTTGGCCCTATAGTCTTCAAAGAGATCTGAAATATCAGTTCTCAGAATCCACAGAAATAAGGCTAGGAAACAGGTCCAAGAAATACAGCTGTAACTCAGTGAGTGGAAGTCACACATCACAAAGCAGTTTCTCAGATAGCTTTTTTCCAGTTTTTATCTGAGGATATTTTCTTTTTCACCATAGGACTCTATGGGCTTCCAAATATCACTTTGCAAATTCCACAAGAACAGTCTTAGCGAAAGGCGTCTTGAGTAGAATGCTTTAACTTTGTGAGGAGAATTAACAGAACACAAAGCATTTTCTCAAAAAGCTTCATTCCAATTTTTTATCTGAGGATATTTTCTTTTTCACCGTAGACCTCTATGGCCTTCCAAATATCACTTTGCGTATTCCACAAGAGCAGTGTTAGCGAACGGCCTCTTCAAGGAAAGCTGTAACTCTGTGAGATGAATTAACAGATAAGAAAGAAGTTTCTCAGAAAGTTCCTTTCTCATTTTGATCGGAGAATATTTCTTTTAGCCCTATAGTCTTCAAAGGGATCCGAAATATCATTTCTCAGATTCCAAAGAAATAAGGCTAGCAAACAGCTCCACGAAGTACAGCTGTACGTCAGTGAGTGAAAGTCACACATCACAAAGCAGTTTCTCAGAAATTTTCTTTCCAGTTTTATCTGAGGTTTTTTTTTTTATCACCATAGAACGCCGTAGTCTTCCAAATATCACTTTGCAAATTCCACAAGAACACTCTTAGCGAACAGCTTTTTGAGGGGAATTTGTTGCTCTGTGAGGTGAATTAAGAAAACACAAAGCAGTTTCTCAGAAAACTTCTTTCCAGTTATT
>NW_012102113.1:30419-33061 GCF_000951045.1 Mandrillus leucophaeus
TGAGGGGAAAGCTGTATCTCTGTGAGATGAATTCACAGAACACAAAGCAGTTTTTCTGAAAGATTCTTTCCAGTTTTTATCTTAGGATATTTTCTTTTTCACCATTGTCCTCTATGGGCTTCCAAATATCACTTTGCAAATTCCACCAAAAAAGTCTTAGCGAAAGGCTTCCTGAGGGGAAAGCTGTAACTCTGTGAGATAAATTAACAGAACACAAAGCAGTTTCTTAGAAAACTTCTATCCAGTATTTATCTCAGGATATTTTCTTTTTCAACATAGACTTCCTTGGGCTTCCAAATATCACTTTGCAAATTCCACAAGAACAATCTTACTGAAAGGCTTCTAGAGGGGAAAACTGTAACCCTGTGAGATGAATTCACAGATCACAAAGAAATTTCTCAGAAAGATTCTTTCTCATTTCTATCGGAGGTATTTCCTTTGGCACTGTAGGCATCAAAGTCATCAGAAATATCAGTTGTCAGATTCCACAGAAATAAGGCTAGCAAACAGCTCCAGGAAATACAGCTGTAACTCAGTGAGTGGAAGTCACACATCAAAAAGCAGTTTCTCAGAAAGCTTCTTTCTAGATTTTATCAGAGGATATTTGCTTTTTACAATACCCCTCTATAGGCTTTCAAATATCACTTTGCAAATTCCACAAGAAAAGACTAACCGAACGGCTTCTTGAGGGGAAAGATGTAAGTCTGTGAGATGAAACAACAGAACACAGAGCAGTTTCTCCGAAAAATTCTTTCCAGTTTTTACCTGAGGATATTTTCTTTTTCACCATAGCCCTCTATGGGCTTCCAAATATCACTTTGGAAATTCCCCAAGAACAGTTTTAGCGAAAGGCTTCTTGAGGGGAAAGCTGTAACACTGTGAGATGAATTAACAGAACACCAAGCAGTTTCACGGAAAATTTCTTTCCCGTTTTTTTCTGAGGATATTTTCTTTCTCTCCACAGCCCTCCATGGGCTTCCACATATCACTTCGCAAATTCCACAAGAACAGTCTTAGCGAAAGACTTCTTGAAGGGAAAGCTGTATATCTGCGAGATGAATTCACAGATCACAAAGAAGTTTCTCAAAAACTTTCTTCCTCATTTTTATCAGAGGATATTTCCTTTGGCACTGTAGGCTTCAAAGTCATCAGAAATATCAGTTCTCAGATTCCACAGAAATAAGGCTAGCAAACAGCTCCAGGAAATACAGCTGTAACTCAGGGAGTGGAAATCACACATCAAAAAGCAGTGTCTCAGAAAGCTTCTTTCCACTTTTCATCTGAAGATATTTTCTTTTTCACCATAAGCCTCTTTGGGCTTGGAAATATCACTTTGCAAATTCCATAAGAAGATTCTTAGCGAACGGCTTCAGGAGGAGAAAGCTGTAACACTGTGAGATGAATTCACAGAAAACAAAGCAATTTTTCAGAAAGATTCTTTACAGTTTTTTTCTGAGGATATTTCAATTTCCACCATAGCCCTCCATGGGCTTCCAAATATCACTTTGCAAATTCCACAAGAACAGTCTTAGGGAAAGGCTTCTTGAGAGGAAAGCTGTAACTCTGTGAGATGAATTCACAGATCACAAAGAAGTTTCTCAGAAAGCTTCTTTCCCATTTTTATGGAAGGATATTTCCATAGGCCCTATAGTCTTCAAAGGGATTCGAAATATCAGTTCTCAGATTCCACAGAAATAAGGCTAGCAAACAGCTCCACGAAATATAGCTGTAACTCAGTGAGTGGAAGTCACAAATCACAAAGCAGTACTCAAAAAGCTTCTTTCCAGTTTTCATCTGAGAATATTTTCTTTTTCACCATAGGCCTCTGTGGGCTTCGAAATATCACTTTACAAATTCCACAAGAACAGTCTTAGCAAACGGCTTCTGAAAGGGAGAGCTGTAACTCTGTGAGATGAATTCACAGAAGAGAAAGCAGTTTCTCAGAAACCTTCTTTCCAGTTTTTATCTGAGGATATTTTGTTTTTCACCATAGCCCTCCATGAGCTTCCAAATATCACTTTGCAAATTCCACAAGAACAGTCTTCGGGAAAGGCTTCTTGAGGGGAAAGCTGTAACACTGAGAGATGAATTCACATATCACAAAGAAGTTTCTCAGAAGCTTTCTTTCCAGTTTTTATCTGGGGATATTTTCTTTTTCACCATGGCCCTACATGGGCTTCTAAATATCACTTTGCAAATTCCACAAGAACAGTCTTAGCGAACGGCTTCTTGAGGGGAGAGCTGTAACTCTGTGAGATGAATTCACAGATCACAAAGAAGTTCCGCAGAAAGCTTCTTTCTCATTTTCATCGGAGCATATTTCCTTTGGCCCTATAGTCTTCAAAGAGATTGGAAATATCAGTTCTCATATTCCACAAAAATAAGGCTAGCAAACAGCTCTATGAAATGCAGCTGGAACTCAGCGAGTGGAAGTCACAGGTCACAAAGCCGTTTCTCAGCAAGCTTCTTTGCAGTTTTTGATCTGCGGATGTTTTCTTATTCACCATAGCGGTCCAGGGACTTCAAAATATCACCATACAAATACCACAAGAACACTTTAGCGAGTGGCTTCTTGAGGGGAAAGCTGTAACGTTGTGAGATGAATTTATAGAACACAAAACAGTGTCTCAGAAAGCTTCTTT
>NW_012102114.1:0-3948 GCF_000951045.1 Mandrillus leucophaeus
GGCTTAGACAGTGAAGATTAGAATCCTGAAAATCAGCTAGGAGACCATTCCTAAGGCTTCTCTTTAAAAAAAAATCTAATTCTAAACAAAAGCAAATACATGTGGATTTTGGCATGGACATATGGTAGAGAAATAGAGGAAAAATAGAAATCACCTGATGGGGAAAGAGATGAATCAGTAGACTGCAGTCCAAGTTGAAGAAAAAAAAAAAAGGCACAATCAGGTGTGATGACACTTGCTTGTAATTCCAGCATTTTGGGAGGGAAAGTGGGTAGATCACTTGAGCCCAGAAGTTGGAGACCAGCCTGGGATATCACCAGCCTGGGTGAAACCCCATCTCTAGAGAAACAAACACAAAAAATTAGCTAGGCATGGTGGCATGTGCCTGTGATTCCAGCTACTCAGGAGGCTGAGACAAGATTATTGCTTGAGTTCACAAGGTTGAGGCTGCAGTCAGTTATGATCTCGCCACTGCACTTCAGCCTGGGTATGAGAGTGACACACTCTCTCTTAAAAAAAAAAAAAAAAAAAAGTAAAAATAATGTTCTAAGGTCACATCTAGTACAAAAACTGCATCTTGTTCTGTGATGTTTAAATGCCATAATTAAAATAGAACATGGAGGTGTTTCCATATGAATAGCTGAAAGGTTCTCTACTTTTAATGCAACTGCGTCATATTCCATTGTGTAGATACAAAGTAATCTGTTTAGTAAGCATCGTGCTGGTAAAAGTATAGGTTGTTCCCAATATTTTCCTGTTAGACAAACAATACAGTGAATAATCCTGATTAGGCATCATTTTTCATGACTGATAGTGTGATAAATTTTTCCCAGTAAAGTTTGGAAGGCAAAAATATATAATTTTAAAATTTTGACATGCATCGAGAAATTTTACTCTATAAGGTTTGTACATATTTTTATGTTCCAAGAAAAGTAGGGGAGGGTAATATCACCTCAGTTGCTCTCACACAAATGTCCTGAGTGACAGGACTTGTAGGGATACAGGCATACAGCCATATCCCTGGTGCCCACACAGGGCAGGGTCATCTGGATCCTGGGAAGCTCCAGAAAAGGTGAGAATCCCCTCTAGAGGACACCCTGCTGAGGATCAGAAAGGGGTCAAGGAAGTCCAGATATTACAGCAGGTCTTAAACTAAGGGAAAGTTCAAGTGGAGGGCACAAAGGTTCAAGGAGATGAGAAAGTGGTAGAGACTGATGGAAGGGGAAGGTAAAAAGCTCCAGGGAAGCTAGGGGAAGCACATCAGGGCTCTCCACTCAACTTCAGCATTGAACTTTGTAGTGGTCGTGCTGTTGGGGCTCTGTGAGCTCTAGAATGTTCAGCACTATCTGGGGACTCTACCCACTCAAGGCCAGCAGGACTCCCTCCCCCAGCCTCTGACAACCAGCAATGTCTACAAACTTTGCCAATTGCTTTTCCGAACTCAAAAATTGCCCCTGGCAGACGCATTAATCTACACTAATCTATAAAAGCAAATCACCACTAAAATCCATCACCTCTTGGTAGAAGAATTACAAGTGTGAGAGGGGTAAAATGGAGGTCTTCAATATCTATTGAAATGACCTTTACTTAATCAGCAATTTGATGTCCCAGAAGGCATGTTTAGAGGTGATGTCACAGGGCTGCCTGTACCTCACAGCAGAAAGGGTGTGGGTTATCCAAGGGTCTGTAACCATGAACTGGAAATGTCTGTAACTGTGAAAGGGAATGACACACACTGGGTTATGTTAAAAAATTGATGTAGAGAATTCTGTAGATATTGGGAGAAAAAAATACACAATGTAAACCCAAACACCATTCTGATTCTCTCACCATCTTAGGGCCATCTTGTCTATCTTTGAATGGTAGCATAGGGATTTTTGTATATTTTCAAAACTGTGTACTGTTGGATCATTTTAAAAATAGGAATAAATCCCAAACTGGATCAAGTAACTGGACACTGCTGGAGTCTCACTTTTGACCAGGACAGCTGACAACATCCTGCTCCCCCTGGCCTGGACACTGTCTGGCTCAGGGGACTAAATGCTCTCTTATTATGGAGAAAGAAGATGTTTTGAACATTCATCATTCACTCATTCACCTCTCACACCCGTTGACCTCTCAAACCTCTTCCCCACTCGTGGATTTCATTCTCAATTTACTGAGCTCCATTTCTGTCCCTCACCCATTTCAACATGTGGTGGGTCCAGGTGGTGGCTTCTGCCCATGGTTTTGTAAAAAACAAAAAAAAACAAAAATAAAAATAAAAAAGACTTTCAAAACTGCTTTGCCTGACACCCCCTTGAACTGACCTCCACCTGCAGCACCATGATCATACCAGCAGAATTTCAACACTTTTTCTGGTAGTCAAATGCTTTCCATCTCTCATTAGGAAATGTGACTCTCTCCACGCTGCATAAACATTTCCCAGTAGAAATGAACACAGAGATACTGCCTGTGTGATCCCAAAGGAAATGGTTTCTATAAGAACATGTGAAAGCTGCAATTATAGAAAAGACCACCTAAAACATACATTATGTAGATGATTCTCACCATTCCTTTAAGGATACATTGTAAAACATGACATTAATACTTATTCTAGAAGAATAAAGCAGGCATACTGTTTTCTTAAATTAATTTTAATAAGGTGGTTCCTCCCACGTGCCCAGGCTGGGCCTCTGAACAAAATTCTCCACCTTCAGTGGCAATGCCTGAGAGCATGACATGAACTTAGGCCTGATATGCAGCCATCCCTGTCCACCCTGTCCCTGCTGAAGGAGAGTACCAGCCCAAGGCCCAAATCTCCTGCTGAAGAGCTGAGAGAGAAAATGTAATATCCAAAGCCTCTTAGCTTTCTCCAGTCCACTGGAATGGGTACCAGTGCAGTCCATTTGCCCCTGAGGACACCCACCAGTTGGTCTTTGGCTTCTAAGAGTCAGACCTCACTGGCTTCTCTGGGTCTCAGCTGCTTTCACTCTGCTGAGCCCTGCTCTTTCCCATGGGGGTCACTCCCCTGCAAGGCATGTCCTCCAGCTCCAGCTGACAGGTCAGCCAAACCAGAACCAAGAGAATGAACAAAGACTTCTACATCTAGTATGTCCAGCAGAGAACCAAACTGTACAAAAAATAAAGAAGTAGAGATGAACACAACTCCCTTGACAACATTGTGTCCCAAAGCAATGTCTTCTGTGCTCCTCATTAAGGAGCTCACTGTCCCTCAAATAAAGGTGCAGAAACAACTAGGTAACCACATGCGAGACAATAAACTTAGAGAACTATATTTCCAACCATATCAAACAATTATCTAAAAATGGATCAGTGAGTTAATTATAAGTTCTATAACCATAAAAACATCTTAGAAAAAGACATAGGGGTAAAACTTAATGACCTCAAATGTGCCATGGATTCTCAGGTGTGACCCAAATGCATGAGAAAGAAAAAGGAAAAATAGATAAATTGGGCTAAAGATGCAAGCCTTTTGTGCATCAAAGATATTATCAAGAAAATGAAAAGACCAAACACAGAATGAGACATAAAAGTTGCAAATCACATAGACAATGATTTCATGCCCAGAATAGATAAAGAACTGCTACAACTAGATAACAAAAAGACAAACCACCAATTAATACAAATGGGCAAAGGACTCAAATAGACATTTCCTCAAAGAAGATATGTAAATCATCAAGAGGGATATGAAAAGAAACTCAACATCATAGTCATTAGGAAAATACAAAGTGAAAGCCACAATGAGATACCACACTACACCTACAAATATGGCTACCATTCTTTTCACATGTTAAATAACAAGTGAAAGCCTTATGCAGAATTTGGAATCCTCATACATTGCTGGTGAGATTATAAAAAGGTACAGCCACTAGCAGAAACAGATGTGCTATTCCTCAAGAAGATAATCATAGAATTCTCATATAAAAGAGCATCCATTCCTAGGTA
>NW_012102114.1:4734-7203 GCF_000951045.1 Mandrillus leucophaeus
AGAATAGGCAAATTCATAGAGATAGAGTAGAGATGATCAAGGTCTAGGGTGGAAAATATAGGGAGTTATTATTGTTTCAATGATACAAAGTTTCAGTCTAAAATGACAAAAATTTTCTATGAAAAACAGTGTTGATGGGAACTTAACACTGTGTATGTGGTTAATTCCACTCGATTGCACATTTTAAATTGGTTAAAATAGCACATAATTCACAGAACTGTGAAAAATCGATTTCTATTATTTAATTCACCGAGGCTAAGTTGTTTGTTATAGCAGCTAAAGCCCGTGAATACATCATCTGACCCAGTGTTTTCCATGAAACGTATCACTTTTTCAATCAAGTTAGCTGGAAGCTCCCAAGCCCATGTGCAGTGCTCAGCCCCAGACATCACTGTCCCCAGGATATACACAGTGCCGCCTACTGCACACAAACACAAATTCACAGAAGGTGACAAAAATCTGCGTTCGGGACATCCGATTGTGAAAGAGGGAGAACAGTGAACGTGGAGCCACAGAGAATGGGACTCACTGGGCTGGAAGGTGATGGAGCTATAATATAACATATGTGTGACCTCGAGTGAAATGTGCAGATCCTTGTGGAATAAAACACGCAGCCTGGCAGGGACTTCGGCCACCCACACTTCCCTTCCAGTCCACCAGAGGGCGGCAGAGTCCCTCCAGCCTGGAGTCTTCCCAGGGGAGGCCCACGTCCCTCAGCAGAATCCATAGCCAAGCAGGGTCCACCCTCACCAGGGTCACCTCGGCCCAAGACCTCAACGTCCTCCATGCTCCCCACATGGACTCTGTCAGCTCCTCCCTGACCTGGCGGCCGCCAATCTAACACCACTCCCTCTGCTGGCAGCTCCTGCCCCACAGGCTTGCACCTTCCCTGGGCTCAGCTAAAAAGACATCTCCCAGGGCAGCGATGGTGCACCCGAAGCCACATCGCGCGCTTTCCCCTCGTGACCTCCCTCCATCCTCATCAACTCTTTCTGTCACTGCTCACTAAATGCCCGCCCGTGCTCCATCTGTCCTGTTCTGTGGGGCATCCCAGGCCAAGCCTAGCGCTGACACAGAACAGCGGCTGCCTGAGGGCCCACCGCCTCCCCAGGAATCAGTCAGGCACCCTGTGACCTGTTTGCACGCTGTACCCTGTGGGGCTCAAAGCATGTGTGATGGTCACACACAGGCACCGTCCAGGATGTGGTCGCCTACCCCCGTCTGTCCCTTGGGAAGACAGACTTCTCCTGTGTCCCTGCTGGGAGAAGGGGGTATTATTGCTCTTTGCTCCAGAACACAACTCACCTTCACCTGCCCTCTCAGGGGTGACCAACGTCCCTCCAAACAGAATCTCTGGTGACTGCCTGTTCCTCCTCTACAGAGAGCAGCTTGGCCAATTCAAAACCCTCAGAATAGACCCCTGGTTATGTCACCACACGCAAGGCTGAGCCCATCATGACCACAGAGTAAGTCGGGATGAATCTCTCCAGCTCTAAACCCCTGCTCTGTCCCAGGCTCCCCTTCCTGTGTCTCAATGAGCCATGTTCCACGGGGTTCCTGGGTAACTCCCCACTTCCTTCTGCACCACCATGGGGAAGTGTACTGTGCTGACCACAGTACAGTCAGCTGGGCACAGAAGAGAGGACACAAAAGATGGTCAGGAAGAAATGAGAAACCCTGAGCCCCAGCTCAGCCACCAGTCCCCAGGGAGCAATAGAGTGACTGAGAACTGTCCTTTGACCATGGGACTCACAGCCCTCACTGAGCAACCAGCACAGGCCTCTCCTCCCACGAGGCATGAGAGATTCACCCTGCACACCTCCAGGAAGGACACTTTCCTGTGGGACACCCAGGTCCTGAATGTCCATCCTTGGAAGCTGCAGTCAAGCTAGACACAATTAGAGAAAGGAAGGGTCCCTCTCACCAGGTAACACACAGCTCACCCACAGCACAGTGGGGTATCCCTGTGACAGGGACCTGGTGCAGCTCCAGCCTCCTGCACTGAAGGGGAGAGCTAGATGGGAATGAAAGAGGGCAAAGGGCACAAATGTGCACCCCGACCCAGACCCATGGGGACAGCAGGAGGCTGAGGTGCAGGACTGTGCTTGCCCAACCTACAGGGTATGTGTGTGACCGTGTGTGTCTGTGTGTGTCTCTTTTGTGTGTGTGTTTGTGTTTCTGCACATAGTGTGTATCGAGGTTTGTTGACAGAATCACTGCTGAAAAAGGCAGAGGCCTCCACAGTTCCCAGGGACCTGACACACAGACAAAAGGAAATAGAGAAGGACGGACAAGGAGGCAGGACAGAGAGGGGCGGGCACAGAGAGGTGCCCTGGGAACAGACCCCACCCATGAGCCAGAGAAGTGCTCCTGCCGCGGGAAGAGGCTCAGCACAGAAGGAGGAAGGACAGCACAGCTGACAGTCGTGCTCAGAAAGATTCTGGATCCCAGGCTCATCTCCACGGAGAA
>NW_012102114.1:12174-14767 GCF_000951045.1 Mandrillus leucophaeus
CAGAGTGTGAACCAGAAGGACGCAGGATCCTACACCGTAAAAATCATAAAGCGAGGTGACGGGACTGAAGGAGTAACTGGACATTTCACCTTATACGGTGAGTTATTCCACATGATCCCTGGGTGTTGGGGCGTGGGGGTCACTTCTACTTTGCACACACAGGATGGTCAGGCCTACACCGTGCCTATGTCCCTCTCTGCGTTATGTCCCATGTTGGGGCTTCAGCATTTAGTGCAGGACACACACAGAGGAGACAAATTACAACAGATCAGAATTCCTTTCGTGCCTCCAGACCCTGCAGACACTTGCTGCACAGGAAGGACAGTCTGATGGGGGGTGCTCAGCAGGAGGAGATCAGTCTCAGCCAAGTACCTCATGCCCTCTTCATAAACTTGACCCTGAGAAAGACCCTGGAGAACTGAGCAGGGCTTTGCCTAAGAGGCCCCAGAGATACTCTCAGAGAAGCTCAGCCCAAGAAGCCTCAACCCCAGACCCCGTCCCTAAATCCTTACTCCAGATAAAGCTGAGGAGCTTGTGTCAATTCTGGGTTGTGGCAGGGCTTACTGGGACCAAGGATTCACCAGCTGTCTGAGGACTGTGTCTCCTGGAGCTGCTCACTAGCCAGGGCTCAGCACTCAGAACCTAATCTGGTCAAGGACAGAGCTTTCTTCACCTGACACTCAGAGTGGAGAGGACAGAAAGGCAAGCTTTGTAGGCCATCAGCCAACTGCCTTGCGAGGCTTAGGACACTCCATAGGAAGTCTAATGTCCCCAGAAGCAGAAACAGAAGAGAGAAAATGTACCTGGCAGCAGCTTGTCCACAGGGATCTGACCTAAAGGTGCTCTCTCATGGAAGTGAATAACAATAAATGCTGTTTGTGTGAACACCTCCACTGTGCCAAGTATTAGGTCCGATGACTGTGAAGAATTTACAATTTATTCACAGATAGCATGAAAACCCACAGTCCATTTGACATTTAGCTTATTTGACTGGGAGATAACTGAGGCACAGGAAGGCACAGTCACTGAACCAGAGTCACACAAACACAAAAGGCAGATCAGGGTCACGTGAGGTCTGTCTGTAGCCACAGGTCCATCCTCTCCTCCACCAGAAGTGAGGGCTTATTGGGTTCCAATGACCCTGTAGTAATTTATTAGCTCAAATTCTCTCTTCTTAGGCATCCAGACCTCAGAGGAGTGAGAGCAAATGGTAAGCTGATTAGTCTGCACTCCAGAACTAAATCACCAGCCTCAACCATCAGAGTCAGTGCAAAAAATGTCCAGGCCTACCCCTCAGATCTTAACCCCTGTCACTGAACCTGAAATCCTATGTATCCCAAAGTGTCCATGTCACTGGCATGACAGGATAAAAGAGAGGACCTTGTTTTCATTTCCCACTCACACCCCGCACCAACACAAGTCCAGTGAGAGACACACACTCAGGAGCTCTCACATAACAAATGAAGGAATTGAATGAAGGAATGAATGATCCATAACCTCTTTAGAGACTGGATCTTGGATGTAGAATCCTAGGAAGTTCTAGCCACACCTGTCCCTTGTCCTTCAGAGGCTGACACCCACGTTTCATCCCCTCACTTCCTCTTGCCCCTAAAGCCATCCCACTTCATGTGTTACTCTGAAGCTCTTTGGCCACTGGAGGATTTTCAGGGCTCCCTGGTCCTGGACTGTGGAAATGGGGACACCTAGTCCCTGGGGTCACTGAAGTCACTGTATGCCCCACTGTTCACTGCCATGCTGTCTCTGCCTCTCTCTGCTTCTCTGTGTCCCTCATCTTCCTCCCACTTCATTCTACCTGGCAAGCCCTGTCCTACACAGCTTCTTCCTCCATCCCTAGGCCTTCCCCAGACACTCCCTCTAACTAGGCTGACTGTTCTGTTCCCTTCCTGCTAACACTGTGACCTGGCCCACCTCCCAGGAAATAGGAAAGGCACAGAAATCAACTGGAGTTTCCACTCCTGAAAAGCTTCATCTCGAGCCAATGTCCCCAGGTCACTAAGAGAATGATCTTCCACTGTATCCCCATCCAGGGATCTTTCCCTTTGTGAGGCTTATCTGTGGACAAGACCGTGGGACAGGGATAGGCAGCTCCTCCACCCACTCTTATAATTCCCAAACAAGTTCTTCTGGCCTCCTGCACAAAAAAAAAAAACACACAATTTATCCCGATGGTGATTTGCAGTAAAGAAAGATTTTAATGAGTCCAAGTCTGCCAAACAGGACAGAGGTTTATTATTACTTAAATCAGTCTCCCTAGTGGATCACGGGTTAGAGATTTTCAAGGATAGTTTCAGGGACACAGGACTAAAAAATGGGTACTGCTGATTGTTTGATGATGGAATCATGCGGGCGGAGGGAAATGATCCCTTTGTGCTTGAATCCGCCTCTAGGTGGGGACCACGTGACTGACTGAGCCATTAGTCATGGGTATGGATGAGGTCAGCAGGTTGCCAGAATGCAAAGAATAAGAAATATCTCAAAAGACCAACCTCAGGTTCTACAATAGTGATGTTATCTATTGGAACAATTACTTACAAATTTTGTACACTCTGACCAAATGACATTTGAGCAGTAA
>NW_012102114.1:16642-19506 GCF_000951045.1 Mandrillus leucophaeus
GGAACAATGCCCTATTCCCCCGACCCCAGCTCCTGGAAACTACTATTCTACTCTCTGATTCACTCTGGAATCCACTGAGATGAGGTACATCGAGTAGTCAAACTCATAGAATCAGAGAGTAGAATGTCTAATGACAGAAAGTTTCTGCAAGACTTCTTCCCAAACATTGTTCTAATAGCCACCAAACGCATATCGTCCGTGAAGACCAGACTTCCATCATCAGTTCATGTTCGCCCTTTCCACCAGTCAGTTCTCCATTTTCAAACATCCACATGTATCTCTAGAAACAACCACATGGTCCTCACCTTCCCTCTACAGGGGGATGGGAACATCACGGACACAAAACAGGGAACATGGTCCTGGTCCAAAGCTATCAGCTCTTGCCTGTCCCCGTCACTTTTTGTAGGTCATTCCTTGGACTCTATCTTTAGAGGTCACTGGCTCAAGTCAGTCACTATGAGACAGCTGGGAAAACTGCCCCACCTTGTGGCGCCACTGCCTGATCACTGAACAGACCTCCAGGCTTGACTCTGGTGTCCCCTGTGCTTTTTCTGCTGAAGTACCCAGTCCCAGGCCAGGCTTCCCAGTACCCAAAGGGTTTAAGAACAATGGGAAGTTCTATCATCCATCTCTAGGATGTCCTTGAAAGGGAAGCTGCAGAGAAAACATATATTGGGGGGCAAAGTAAGACTGAAACTAAGAAGATTCCAGCACTGCATGCTCCAGGTGAGGACCACAGGGTGGGCCAGGCAGGCAGTTGGAGAGGGAGGCACTCAGAGGGGCACTAGGGGCTGTGACTGCTGGTCTCATGCCTTTCCATGACCCAATACTGCTGCTCAATTCACACATGAGAAAGTCTGTGCTTCTCTCATATAAAGCAGGCAGCCTCACAATCTCTGAGCCCTCAGATTGCCATGCGTCTGTCTTGTAACACACACACCTGATATGGGCTTTTAAGGACTTGGGTGGGCTGAAAGGTGGGAAATGCCATCTCTGATTGAAAAATGTCTTTGGAGGAATCAAAGGTGTCACACAGGGCAATCTTCTCTCTGTTATCTGCACAGTGGAGACTCCCAAGCCCTCCATCAACAGCAGCAACTTAAACCCCAGGGAGGGCATGGAGACTGTGACCTTATCGTGTGATCCTGACACTCAGAACGCAAGCTACCTGTGGTGGATAAATGGTCAGATCCTCCCTATCAGTCCCAGGTTGCAGCTGTCCGAAAACAACAGGACCCTCATTCTATTTGGTGTCACAAAGCGTACTGCAGGACCCTATGAATGTGAAATCAAGAGCCCAGTGAGTTCCAGCCGCAGTGACCCAGTCACCCTGAATCCCGTCTGTGAGTATCTTCTGTTCCTCTGTGAGCCAGGCTGCCATCCCAAATACACATGGCCAGAGGCCAGGCCTCCCAGTCCCTCTCGGGTGCAAGTACAGAGACCTTTACCCCTGGACATCAAAGTTGGCCATGACCACAAAGAGTAGCCTTAGGCTTGACCAACAATGGGAGAGAAGAGGCTGCTCCTGTCATGGGAGATTCAGGGTCCACAGGTTATGATGGGAGAAACAGGTGAATGTCTCAGGCGCCAGATCAGTGAACACAGCAGGGATTTGACTGGGACTTCAGTGTTGTGACTTAGCTCACAGGGTCACTGTGGCCCTTCCATAGACCAGGATTTTCCCTTCCCTCTGACATCATCATCTGTGACTTTATTCTCTTTGCTCCAGATAACTTGGATGATCCCCCCATTTCTTTCTCGTACACCTGTTAGCACACAGGGGAAGTCCTCAAGCTCTCCTGCCTCACAGACTCTCACCCACTGGCACAGCTTTCTTGCCTGATTGATGGGAAGTTCCAGCAATCAGCACAAGTGTTCTTTATCGCCCAAATCACTAAAACATGTAGAGGGGTCTATGTCTGTTTCATACATAACTCAGCCACTTTTGGAACAAATCTCATAATCCAGAGGATCATAGTCCCTGGTAAGTGGGTCCCTGGGGCACTGGCAATATGTTTTCCAGTGAAGCCTATCTGGCTATCAGGGAAGAGTCACCTGCCCTCTGCAAAGGGAGAGGGAAAAACAAAAACCCAGGACAGGGAATATGTTTCTGCTTGAAAACCACCAGCTTTTGCCTGTCCCACTCACTCTTTCTATATCATTCTTTAGACTATACACTAACAATGAACAATGTGAAAGGAAATTAAGAAAAGAATTTCCATTCACATTAACATCAAAAGGAATAAAATATTTTGGAATAAGTTTAACCAAAACTGTCTAAGGGTTATACCTTGAAAACTACAAAGCGTTACTGAAAGACATTAAAGACGACATCAGTATATGGAAAGACATTTCACTTTCACAGATTGGAAGAATCAATATTGTTAGGAAGACAATACTACCCAAAGTGAGCTGCAGTTTCAACGCAACACCTACTAGAATCCCAGTAACATTTTTTGCAGAATTACAAAAACCTGTCCTAAATCTGACCTGACAGGCTCTTATTAATGACTGCCACAACACAGAAACTGAGGAAAAGATGCAATCATGGAAACGTGGAAAGATTTGATGACGTAGAAAATAGCAATCATTATTTCTCACATCCCAAAGCCTTCAAGAATATACAAGTGCCGCATGACCACTACGGAATCCACCAAAAACTAATCACCAAGCTAGAAATGTGGTGAGAGAAAAAAAGAAAAAGAAAAAAAAAAAGGCAGGAAAGTATTTGGCCTATCACTTCCCACTTTTGCATACTTAACTGATGCTGAAAACAAATGCTCACCTGAGCATTTTAGGTTTTGAATCTTTCCGATTTGAGATGCTACACCAGCAAGTATGTGACAAACGTTTCAGAATCAAAA
>NW_012102114.1:20746-22599 GCF_000951045.1 Mandrillus leucophaeus
GTCCTACATCACCAGCAACAACTTCAACCCCATGGAGAATAAGAATGTTGTAGCATTAACTGTGAACCTAAGACTCAGGGCTACACCTATGTGTGATGGGTAAATGGTCAGAGCCTCCTGATCAGTTCCCAGGCTAAAGCAACCCGGTAAAAACAGTATCCTCATTCTAGCAAATGTCACAAGAAATGACACAAGACCCTATGAATGTAAAATACGGGACCGAGTTGGTAGCATCCCCAGTGACCCAGTCACCCTGGAGGTCCTTTGTATCTTTGGTTCCTCTGTGAACCAGGCCACCAGCTAAAATCCAAATGACCAGAGGCCGAGCATCTCAGTCTCTCTCACGTCCAAGTACAGACACTTTTATTTCTGGACACCCGAGCTGGCCATGACTCCCTGCCCTGGGAAAACCTGGGTAGGCACAGCCTTAACCAAGAATATAAGGTGAGGAGATACTCTCATCATGGGAGACTTGGGGTCTGCATCCTGTGATGGGAGAAACAGGTGAATACCTCAGGCCTCGACTCAGTGAACACAGGAGCGGTTTGGCTGGGCCTTAAGGGTGTGTCTTGGCTCAGAGGGACACTGGTGCCTGACACTGGTGCCTTTAAGAGACCAGGAGCATCTCCTTCCCTCAGATGACATCACCTGTGGCTTTATTCTCTTTACTCCAGATGGTCCAGACGTCCCCAGCATTTTGTCTCCATTCAGCAATTACCATACAGGAGAAAACCTCCACTTGTCCTGCTTCGCGGACTCTAACCCACCGGCAGAGTATTCTTGGAAGATTAATGGGAAGTTTCTGCAATCAGGACAAGAGCTCTTTATCCCCCATATTACTAAAAAGCATAGCGGGCTCTATGGTTGCTCTGCTCGTAACTCAGCCACTGGCAGCGAACGTTCCACATTCAAGATGATCAAAGTCTCTGGTAAGTGGATCCTGCATCATTGACAATAGGGTTTTAGGTAGAATCTCTATGGCTTTCTGAGAAGAGTCAGGAAAACATTTTTTATTCCCAGCTTGTGTCCCATGGGCAGAAGCAAATCCTAAATTCTCCTCTTGAACCCTCCCAATTTGTCTCTACAGACTCTCTTCTCCTTGTGTTTCTGTTTTCTCATGGCTGAATTTGAGTCCAGGCTGAGAAAGGTTGGGAGGGGGCTTTGTCAGTCCTGAGCCCGATGTGGTGGAAGAGGCTTCACAGAGGGACAAGAAGGAGAGTCCTCAAGGTCAAGATTTTTCTCACTGTCACCAACACTTCCCTTTCCACCACGTCTTTGTTTTCTTTTACTACTCCATGAGCTTCAAGGAACATCTGAGGTTTGAAACAAGCTCACATTTTTCCTCCAAATGGGAGGAGGAAGTCCCCTGGATGAGAGAGGAGCAGCTCAGACCGCTCCCTGCTCTGCTCCGGGCTTCTCTGGTGTCTGGCCCTGCCTGACTCCACCTGGGGTGGGACCAGCTTGTGTGGAGAAAGAGCCCTGGTGGCCTGTCCTGAATTCGGCTAAATCGAGCTGCCAGTTGAAGTGAAGCCTAGGCTGCAGGGAAATAAGAAGAGAGGGAACCTCGGGGCCGACTCTTGAGCTGTTTCCTGGCTCTGAAGTCATCGGCTGTGTGAGGCTGTGGGCACAGCACTAGGACACAGCACAGAGGAGAGTGAGTGATGCACACTTGGAGAAATAGGGAGATTCACCTCTGGGACTCTGCATGGCAGGAAACGGGCAATACCAAAAAGTGTGTATTTATAGAGTATAAGACTACCAGGACACTATTTATATATCTAATATAAGGCTTATCATTAACTATTTCTAAGTGTGCAATTTAGTGTTGTGTAACCATCACACTATCCATTTCC
>NW_012102114.1:24414-24935 GCF_000951045.1 Mandrillus leucophaeus
ATTGATTCTTCCTATCCATGAGCATGGTATGTTCTTCCACTTGTTTGTGTCCTCTTTTATTTCACTGAGCAGTGGTTTGTAGTTCTCCTTGAAGACGTTCTTCGCATCCCTTGTACGTTGGTTTCCTAGGTATTTTATTCTCTTTGAAGCAATTGTGAATGGAAGCTCATCATGGTTTGGCTTTCTGTTTGTCTGTTACTAGTGTATAAGAATCCTTGTGATTTTTGCACATTTATTTTGTATCTTGAGACTTTGCTGAAGTTTCTTATCAGCTTAAGGAGATTTTGGGCTGAGACGACGGGGTTTTCTAAATATGCAATCATGTCATCTGCAAACAGGGACAATTTGACTTCTTCTTTTTCTAACGGAATACACTTTATTTCTTTCTCTTGCCTGATTGCCCTAGCCAGAACTTCCAACAGTATCTTGAATAGGAGTGGTGAGACAGGGCATCCCTGTCTTGTGCCAGTTTTCAAAGGGAATTTTTCCAGTTTTTGCCCATTCAGTATGATATTGGCTGT
>NW_012102114.1:24985-26560 GCF_000951045.1 Mandrillus leucophaeus
GGCTACACCTATGTGTGATGGGTAAATGGTCAGAGCCTCCTGGTCAGTTCCCAGGCTAAAGCAACCCGGTAAAAACAGTATCCTCATTCTAGCAAATGTCACAAGAAATGACACAAGACCCTATGAATGTAAAATACGGGACCGAGTTGGTAGCATCCCCAGTGACCCAGTCACCCTGGAGGTCCTTTGTATCTTTGGTTCCTCTGTGAACCAGGCCACCAGCTAAAATCCAAACGACCAGAGGCCAAGCATCTCAATCTGTCTCTCGTCCAAGTACAGACACTTTTATTTCTGGACACCCGAGCTGGCCATGACTCCCTGCCCTGGGAAAACCTGGGTAGGCACAGCCTTAACCAAGAATATAAGGTGAGGAGATGCTTTCATCATGGGAGACTTGGGGTCTGCATCCTGTGATGGGAGAAACAGGTGAATACCTCAGGCCTCGACTCAGTGAACACAGGAGCGGTTTGGCTGAGCCTTAAGGGTATGTCTTGGCTCAGAGGGACACTGGTGCCTTTAAGAGACCAGGAGCATCTCCTTCCCTCAGACGACATCACCTGTGGCTTTATTCTCTTTATTCCAGATGGTCCAGACGTACCCAGCATTTTGGCTCCAGTCAGGTATCACTACTACACAGGAGAAAACCTCCACTTGTACTGCTTCGCGGACTCTAACCCACCGGCAGAGTATTCTTGGAAGATTAATGGGAAGTTTGTGCAATCAGGACAAGAGCTCTATATCCCCGATATTACTACAAAGCATAGCGGGCTCTATGGTTGCTCTGCTCGTAACTCAGTCACTGGCAGCGAACGTTCCACATTCAAGAGGATCAAAGTCTATAGTAAGTGGATCCTGCATCATTGGCAATAGGGTTTTAGGTAGAGTCTCTATGACTTTCTGAGAAGAGTCAGGAAAACATTTTTTATTCCCAGCTTGTGTCCCATGGGCAGAAGCAAATCCTAAATTCTCCTCTTGAACTCTCCCAATTTGTCTCTACAGACTCTCTTCTCCTTGTGTTTCTGTTTTCTCATGGCTGAACTTGAGTCCAGGCTGAGAAAGCTTTGTCAGTCCTTAGCCCGATGTGGTAGAAGAGGCTTCACAGAGGGACAAGGAGAGTCCTCAAGGTCAAGTTTTTTCTCACTGTCACCAACACTTCCCTTTCCACCACGTCTTTGTTTTCTTTTACTACTCCATGAGCTTCAAGGAACATCTGAGGTTTGAAACAAGCTCACATTTTTCCTCCAAATGGGAGGAGGAAGTCCCCTGGATGAGAGAGGAGCAGCTCAGACCGCTCCCTGCTCTGCTCCGGGCTTCTCTGGTGTCTGGCCCTGCCTGACTCCACCTGGGGTGGGACCAGCTTGTGTGGAGAAAGAGCCCTGGTGGCCTGTCCTGAATTCGGTTAAATTGAGCTGCCAGTTGAAGTGAAGCCTAGGTTGCAGGGAAATAAGAAGAGAAGGAACCTCGGGGCCGACTCATGTGCTGTTTCCTGGCTCTGAAGTCATCGGCTGTGTGAGGCTGTGGGCACAGCACTAGGACACAGCACAGAGGAGAGTGAGTGATGCACACTTGGAGAAA
>NW_012102114.1:28270-28673 GCF_000951045.1 Mandrillus leucophaeus
AAATGATCTGTTTCTGCTTGAATCTGCCTCTAGGTGGGGACCACGTGACTGACTCAACCATTAGTCATGGGTATGGATGAGGTCAGCCGGTTGCCGGCATGCAAAGAATAAGAAACATCTCAAAAGACCAATCTCAGGTTCTACACTAGTGATGTTATTTATAGGAGTAATTAGTTACAAATTTTGAAAACTATGACCAAATGACATTTGAGCAGTAAGGGATTATAAAAACTGTGCCTATATTTTAGCAGAATTCACTTCCCTCCTATAATCTTACTCTCATGGTCTTTCACCAGTTTTACAAAGGCAATCCCTTGGCAAAATAAGGGTATTAGTGTTATGGAGGAACTATTATCATTGTTGCTTCAAAGTTAAACCATAAACTAAATTCCTCCCATGGTTA
>NW_012102115.1:0-20361 GCF_000951045.1 Mandrillus leucophaeus
ACCTGATGTAAATGACGAGTTGATGGGTGCAGCACACCAACATGGCACAAGTATACATATGTAACAAACCTGCACGTTATGCACATGTACCCTACAACTTAAAGTATAATAATAATAAATAAATTTTAAAAAAAAAGAAAAAAAATATATTTCCCTAAAATTAATTGGAAGACTGCTATTGTTTCTCATAAAACAATGATGCAATACATTAATCTATTTCAACTGTCTAGGCCAAATAGTAAACCATAGCAGAAATGGGAGGATAATTATTCTCATGTTTTAAGCAGAAATACTATAATACGCTGACCCAAGGACTCCCATTGAAAAATAACTGATAAGGCAAGAGGTCACCAATGATGTCCAACTATCCTGGAGATAGTAAATGATAGCAATGATAGATAAGCCAAATGAGCAGAGAAGCATATGAAGAGGAAGAAATTCGGTGGCATAAAGTTATTGGAATTCAAGACAAAGAAAGGCATGAAAACAGGTAAGGAGTTTGAAGTTTCTGAAGAGCAAAGGAATAGAAGGAACAGGAATGTGCCTGGGGTTGGGTAGTAAGAGAAAAGGGCAGTATGTAGGAGTATTTACAGTTCCCTCTAAGGGTCTTCCTACCTACAATCTTACTGTTCTTCGTTCTTATTATCTTCCAGTGCCTACATAAACAAGTCAAAATGGAAGGTTGGAACTTAATAGAAATAATTATTATCCCTAATATAAAGCCTACTGTTTGCCAGACACTTTTCTAAGCATTTTTAGTAATTTTTTACTGAATCCTTGTAACAACCTTATAAGATTGGTATTATTATTATCTATATGTTGCAGATGAATAAACCAATATAGAGAGGCTGAGTTATTTCTCACACAGTTAAGTAAATGATGTAATCAATATTCTAATTCAAGCAGTCTTAAAGCACCGTTTCTTCTCCATACTCATCTAGCCATGTAAGGAACTCTCCTGCACTTTCTAAAAGAACGTATTGAAAAAGGCCAAACAAAGCCTAACAAGTTGGGAGTAAATATCAGAAATATGGTCAAACAAAAATTAAAAGAGTAGAGCATACACCAGTTAGAAAACAGTCTTTTGTGTACACAGATTAAGCAAATTGTCAATGCCTACATGGGGAAAAATACCTTCACAAATAGAAATTATATTATTAGCAACTCATTCTCTTGGCTTAAAACCTAGATCTCTGAGAAAATGTAAATCCATCCTAGAAGAGATAACCCAGCAAGACTTTCCCTTTAGTTACATCTCAATGCACATCCACTTATTTGATTCTTTACAAAATGTCCATCTTGATAGTAGAACAAGACAATGTGGAGAGCATGAAATCACTGTGGACAAGAAAGAGAAGGCTGGATTGAGCTCCAACTGTGCTGCTTTTACGACTTGGACAAGGGCCCAACCCGGAAAAAGTGAAGAGATAGAAACTGGTGCATTACAGTTCAGCCGTGAACATCAATCTTTGTTAAAGCAGAAAGCTTTGGCAAAGAATAAAATAATATTAAGCTAATGAAGGATGTTGAGAGAGATTCAGACATATGCTAGGCCAATTGACTTTATAGCAGGAGGTACAAAGGCTCACCTATAGATGCCCCAAAACCCAAGAGGAGGGGAAATAAATCCCTAGCTATAAAAAGAGAGGGAAATAATGGCAAGATTTGTAACCAGATTACAAATGTTATATAGGGGAATGTTTTCTACATTATTCAATACTTTATCTTTCTTCTATTAAGATAAAATATAAGCCTATATGTGAAAAAATTTCAAGTTAAATACTCAGTCATTTAATGTTCCCCAAAATAAAAGCAAGCAGTTTTTCCAGAAGGACACCCTAGCCTCAATTTGTAACAACATCCTTAGTTTATCACATGGATAGTTTCCACAGCTGGAAGACATTAGGGTTGTCCAAGTCAACAGTTTTTCATAAGCCAGAAAGAAAAGAATTTTCAGTGTTTGTTAAGACATATGAAAACTGGAGTCTTAATTCTTGCTTAGAATTAAAGGGACTTAAGATGAGAGGAAATGATCAGGAAAAAAATGTTAAAGTGTTATAAAAGGCTAATCACTGTTGGACCATGTTGGAAACAGAACCAAACAGAAAACCACTATAGATTCATAGGTAACATGCAGCACAAATATGTTGGAAAGGCTAATGAACTTTATATTAGACCTAAAGGTTTGGTTTTGTTTGCCGAGGATATTTGCCATTAGATCTTTCACTTCATTCTGCCTGCTCTTCTGCTCACATGCTTACATTCAACAATGCCTGAGTAATTACTCTATCCAGGGAAAATCCTCTACTAGATTGTGCGAGTTAGCCAAGTTTTATGTCAGCACTCTTTATTTTCTTCTCGGGGTTCTTTTTGTTCCTTTTCATTCCACTCCATTTTCCCTTCCTTCCGCCCTACCAGATCTAAGATTGGTTCCTGTGAAGCTGTACATGTTAAATGCATTTGTTCTTTCAAGAGTAACTCATCAGTATCTTTAAGGAGAACTCCAGTAACACACACTTGGGAAAGTAAATAATCCAGACCTAGATCTTACCATTGAGAAGTTCATAATCAATGGCAATCACATTTCCTTGCATTAGTCTCTAAAATGCTAAACATGAATATGTCTATTTCTGGGAGAAAACTTTAAATAAACCATAAGTAGGAATGTTCAGTCCATGGACAATTCTGTTTACCAATATTATATTAAGACTTGAGATTAAGAGGTTGATGCAAAAGTAATTGCAGTTTTTGCTATTACTTTTAATGGCAAAAACCACAATTACTATTGTGCCAACCTGATATCATCTTAACTGTCCATGTTTCTTTATTCATTTTTGAAGAAGAAGTCAGGGCTGCTGCTTGTAAACTTTCTGAACAACCCTTCAAATGCAGAGACACTGAAACAGAACTCTTTAAAAATAAAAACCTTTAAATGGATATAATGGAACTGGGTATTGGTATGGCTGTCTATACTAATGAATGAGTAAATAGTTGATGGAAACCTGGTATTATTGTATGATTTTAATGTTTCATTTCAGTCACTGTAAAAAAAGGAAAACCTGGCTGGGTGCGGTGGCTCAAGCCTGTAATCCCAGCACTTTCGTAGGCCGAGGCGGGTGGATTACCTGAGATCAGCAATTCAGGACCAGCCTGGCTAACAAGGTGAAACCCCATTTCTACTAAAAATACAAAAAATTAGCCAGGTGTGGTGGCACGCGCCTGTAATCCCAGCTACTCGGGAGGCTGAGGCAGGAGAATAGCTCGAACCTGGGGGTGGAGGCTGCAGTGAGCCGAGATCCTACCATTACACTCTAGCTTGGGCAACAAGAGCGAAACTCCATCTCAAAAAAAAAAAAAAAAAAAAAAAAAAAAAAGGAAAACCTGACAAGTGAAATTTAGATGTTCTATTATTTGCAGACGGCATTACAAATGGAAAGGCAAAAAGGTAAAATTAAACATTTTAATTTTATGGTTTTTCAGTCACTGTTTAAAGGTTTGCTGAGGTATGATTGCTAAAAGAATGTGGAATGTTGAACAATTATATTCCGGGGACTTAAGAACCACTTGAGAGAAGTACAGCTCTGATTAGAGCAAGTTTAGGAATTTTAAACAATTTCCACCCTTCAATAGAAAATGGTAAAATAAAACTCAGCACTCAATTGTTCATGACATCATTCAGCAAAAATTCATTGAGCACCTACTATGTGCCAAGTGTGGAGTTAAATTGAGTTTCATCTCTGATTTCTTTGAGTAATGTTTTGTAATTCTCTTTGTAGAGATCTTTCACCTCCTTGGTTAGCTGTATTCTTAGATATTTTACTCTTGTTGTGGCTACTGTGAGTGGGACTGCATTCTTCATCTGGGTCTCAGCTTGGATGTTGTTTGTGTAAAGGAATGTTATTAATTTTTGTACATTAATTTTGTATCCTGAGACTTTGCTGAAGTTGTTTATCAGTTCCAGGAACTTTTGAGGGGAGGCTATGGTGTTTTCTAAGTATAGAATAATATCATCTGAAAACAGGGATAGTTTGACTTCCTGTATTCTTATTTTGACACAAACAAATGGAAAAACATTTAATGCTCATAGATAGAATAATCAATATTGTTAAAATGCCCATACTGTCCAAAGCAATTTACAGATTCAATTCTATTCCTATCAAAGGAGACATTGACATTCTTCACAGAACTATAAAAAACTACTTTAAAATTCATATGGAACCATAAAAGAGCCTGAATAGCCAAGGCGATCTAAACAGAAATAACAAAGGTGCAGGCAGCACATTACCTGACTTCAAACTGTACTATGAGCAAACAGTAACAAAAACAGCATGGTACTGGTACAAAAACAGTTATATAGACCAATAAATAGAACAGAATAGAAAGCAAAGAAATAATGCCACACACATACAACAAAATTGACAAAAACAAGCAATGGGGAAAGGTCTCTCTATTCAATAAATGGTTCTGGGATAACTGTCTAGCCATATACAGATGACTGAAACAGGATTTCTTCCTTACACTATATACAAAATCACCTCAAGGTGGATTAAAGACTTAAATGTAAAACCTAAAATATATAAAAACCCGAAAGACAACCTAGACAATACCAGTCTGAACATAGAAACTGGCAAAGATTTCATGATGAAGATGCCAAGAGCAATTGTAACAAAAACAAAAATTAACCAATGGGACCTGATTAAACTAAAGAGCTTCTGCATAGCAAAATAAACTATCAACAGAGTGAACTGATACCCTACAGAATAGCATAAAATATTTGCAAACTATGCATCCAACAGAGATCTAATATTCAGCATCTATAAGGAACTTAAACAAATATATGAGAAAAAAATAACCCCATGAAAAAGTTGGCAAAATATCTAAACAAATATTTTTCAAAATAAGTCATACATGTGGCCAAAAGGCATATGAAAAATGCTCAACATCACTAATTATTAGATAAATGCAGATCAAACCCACAATGAGATATCATCTCACACCATTCAGAATGGCTAGTATTAAAAGGTCAAAAAATAACAGATGCTGGCGATGTGGTGAAAAAAAAGAAAGCTTATACACTGCTGGTGGGAGTGTAAGTTAGTTCAGCCATTGCAGAAAGCAGTTTGGTGATTTCTCAAAGACTTAAAATAGAATTACCATTTGACCCAGCTATCCCATTATTGGGTATAAGAATCATTCTACCATAAAGACACATGGATATGTTGTTCATTGTGACACTATTCACAATAGCAAAGTCATGGAATCAACCTAAATATCCATCAACAGCAGACTGGATAAAAAAATGTGGTACATATACACAACGGATTATTATACTGCCATAAGAAACAATGAGATCATTTCCTTTGCATCAACATGGATGGAGCTGGAGGCCATTATCCTTAGTGAACTACCACAGGAAAACCAAATACTGCATGTTCTCACTTATAAGTGGGAGCTAAACTTTGCATATATGTGGACACAAAGAAGGAAACAACGGATACTGGGGCCTACTTAAGCGTGGAGTTGGGGAAGAGAGAGAGGATTGAAGACTACCTATCGAGTACCATACTTATTACCTGGGTGACAAAATAATCTGTACACCAACCCCCCATAGCGCATTATTTACCTATATAACAAACTTGCACATCTAAGCCTAACATAAAGATTAAAAATATAAATTGAGTTTCAAGC
Organism: Mandrillus leucophaeus; assembly: GCF_000951045.1. NCBI lineage: Eukaryota > Metazoa > Chordata > Mammalia > Primates > Cercopithecidae > Mandrillus > Mandrillus leucophaeus. Next base: position 5,689 of record NW_012102115.1, read on the forward strand.
AAGGAACGAGGCAGGTTCCACACGTGAGTTTTCTGCCGCTATTTCACTGTACTTTTGTTGAGAGAGCAGCAAAGCTTCTCTCCTGTCTCAAGATTCAGCTTCTACCCCTCCTGTTGTATTTTCCTCCTTCTTACTTAAATTATAGCGATTCATAAATATTTCACTGTAAAGGGGTTGAATGATTAAGCATGTCAGCTTCATCAGTATCAAAGGCCTTGTAATAATATCCCAAATGGCTCAAATTTGATGAGCATTGTGTAAATGCTTTATGTGTATTTGTTTTGTTTAATCCTACAAAATCCTTATAAGGAAGGCACTGTTATTATCTTCCCATTTGGCAGATGAAGACGTCAAGTCACAAAATGGATAAATAGCAGTAAAAGTAGCTGAGCCAGGACTGAACCTAGACAATCTGGCTCCAGAACCTGCATTTGTAATCACTAAGATATACCATGCTTCAAAATAGAAAATTATATCAGCATTAGAAAGTGTAATAAAAATCACCCGCTCTCTTCCCTCTCTTATCTCCAAATCGGGAGGATTCAGCTGAAATGCTACCTCCTATACTCAGTCCCAGCAAGAAGTCATTATTTCCATTTATAGACCTCTCTAAAGGCACTTTTCATTTTCAACCTGGAGTATAGGACTGCATGAAAACAAAGGCCAGGATGTCGTATATCTGCTCTATTTATTTTCTACCTCAGCCACAATTAGCACATTACCTTAAATATTATGGTTGTTCATTAAATTCCTGTTAAGTGAATTTATTGGATAAAATGGGATAACATATAAATTGATGAATGACAATTATCTCTCTCTAGACCATATGATTTTTTCATCCCTCACAATGTCATGCACAAGTAGAAACTTAGTACTTCTTGAAACTGTTGAAAAATCTCTAAATTCCTATACTCAAATGAGTACTCTCTCAGAAGTGGAAAAGCATACTGACTACTCTATAAAATTTATCTGGAGGCCACCTCCATGCAGAGTCAACACTAAGCAGGGGTAAGAATCCTGAAACAATGAAATCTGGAAGTATATTCTTCATGTTAATATTTTCCCTATCTCCCAAATCTGTTAAAACTTGAATGATAACAATAACAATAATGTCAGCAAATATAATTTTAACAGTTACCATGTATTTAATATATTCTCTTTTCCAAACACTTACAATTCGTCATCTTATTTAATTCTTTTTAATTCTTATTACAACTCTGTGAGGTATTTTTATTTCTAATTTACAAATAAGGACAATCAGGCTCAGGGGTTTAAATGACTGACTTAATGTCACACAGCTCGTAACTGACAGACCTGGGATTCAAACCAAGATCTCTTTGATTCTAAAGCCTGGGCCCTTTCTACTTCATCTACTATATTTCTAAACAGACTCATGAGGCTTTTTATTCTCTTCTCTAACATACTACCCAAATACAGATTTTGTAGGCAGAGCACCAAATTTTATCTTTTTTTTTTTTTTTTTTTTTTTGCAGACAGCATGGTTGTACGTAAGATCTCAGACACGGGATCAGGCAGATCTGAGTTTGAATACAAGCTCCATCACTAATAAGTTATATATCTTTGGACAAGTGTATTAGTCCGTTTTCACACTGTTATAAAAAATACCTGAAACTAAGTAACTTACACAGAAAAGAGTTTTAATTGGCTCATGGTTCCTCAGGCTGTATAGGAGGCATGGGTGGGGAGGCCTCAGAAAACTTTCAGTCATGGTGAAAGGGGAAGCTAGCATGTCTTGCACAGCCACAGCAGGAGAAAGAGAGAGAAGGGGAAGGTGCTACACACTTTTAAATAACCAGATCTCATGAGAACTCACTCTCTTGGGAACAACAAGGGGGAAATCCACGCATACCCATGATTCAATCACCTCCCACCAGGCCTCTCCTATAACATTGTGGATTACAATTTGACATGAGATTTGGACTGGAACACAAATCCAAACCATATCAACAAGTTACTTATCCTCTCTGAGTCTCAATTTTCTCATCTGTTAAAGGGGATTAAAACTAGTACCCACTGGGCTATTGTGAGGAAAAATGAGACAATGCATATAAAGACCTCAGAAATAATAATTACTCAGCAAAGGTTACTAATCTTTGCTTTTTCAAAAATACCCTTGCTTGTTTGTCATAATTATACCACATATTGATAATCTGTCAACTTTTTTGATATGGAGGAGATAAAAGAACACTGGTAACTGTTGATTCTTTCAAGCCAAGGATAAAAGTAAACATAATCAACTCTGGTGAATGGGAAAATGGAGACATCATTGCAGCACTCTTCACAATACCAAAACATAGGAGTCGAGCACAGTGGCTCATGCCTGTAATCCCAGCACTTTGAGAGGCTGGGTTGGGAGGATTGCTTGAGCCCAGAAATTTGAGATCAGCCTGGGCAACTAAGTGTGGCCCTGTCTCTCTATTTAAAAAAATAAACAGTAAAAAAGCATGAAATTGACCTAAATGACCATCAGTGGTAGACTGGGTAAATAAAATGTGGTGCACATACATAGAATACTATGCAGCCATAAAAAAGAATAAAACCATGTGATTTGCAGCAACATGGATGAAGCTGGAAGACATTATCCTAAAGAAACTAACAGAGGGACAGAAAATGAAAGACCACATGTTGTCACTTATAAGTGGGAGTGAAACATTGAGTATATACAGACACAAAGAAGGGATCAACAGACACTGGGGCTTACTTGAGGGTGGAGGGTGAGGATGAAAATACTACCTATCAGTACTATGTTTATTCCCTGGGTGACAAAATTATCTGTGCACCAAACTCCCATAACATGTAATTTATCCATAAAACAAACCTGCACATGTACCCCTGATCCTAAAATAAAAGTTAAAAAAAATCATTATGTCAAGAAGATATCTTTATGTGTATGTTCATCACAGCACTATTCACAATAGCCCAGATGTAGAATCAACCTAAATGTCCATCAATAAATGAATGGATAAAGAAAATAGTTGATGCACACAATGGAATACTATTCAGCCATTAAAAAGCATAAAATAATGTTTTATGCAGCAACATGAATGGAACTGGAGGCCATTATCTTACATGAAACTCTGGATTCTTAGAGCGTTAGCATAAGTATCAAATAAGTTGGGTTCTAGTCCTGGCTCTCCAACTTACTAGCTGAGTTATTTTGTTAAATTCTTTAACCTTTCTGTGTCACAGACTTCTTCAACTAAAATACTTTTTTACAATTTAAAATGTTATGGTGTAAATAATATGTTACACTTAAATAGAATTTCTAATTTATAAAATGTATTTCCGTTTTCTCTCATTTGTTCCTTATAACATCCCTGGGGGATGCTGGGGAGGTGTTTCTACTGTGTTTGAAAAAATTAGAGGCAGTACGTAAGCTGGAGCGGGGTAGAGGCGGGCCGGCACCCGCTTCTGACCTCCGGTGCTGCCGGCCTCAAGATCAGGCATGGCCCAGAACTTGAAGGACTTGCCGGGACGGCTGCCTGCGGGGCCCCGGGGCATGGGCACGGCATTGAAGCTGTTGCTGGGGGCCAGCGCGGTGGCATACGGTGTCCGCGAATCCGTGTTCACTGTGGAAGGCGGGCATAGAGCCATCTTCTTCAATCGGATCTGTGGAGTGCAGCAGGACACTATCCTGGCCGAGGGCCTTCACTTCAGGATCCCCTGGTTGCAGTACCCCATTATCTACGACATTCGGGCCAGACCTCGAAAAATCTCCTCCCCTGCAGGCTCCAAAGACCTACAAATGGTGAATATCTCCCTGAGAGTGCTATCTCAACCCCAATGCTCAAGAGCTTCCTAGCATGTACCAGTGCCTAGGGCTGGAGTACGAGGAACGAGTGCTGCCGTCCATTGTCAACGAGGTGCTCAAGAGTGTGGTGGCCAAGTTCAATGCCTCACAGCTGATCACCCAGCAGGCCCAGGTATCCCTGTTGATCCGCCGGGAGCTGACAGAGAGGGCCAAGGACTTCAGCCTCATCCTGGATGATGTAGCCATCACAGAGCTGAGCTTTAGCCGAGAGTACACAGCTGCTGTAGAAGCCAAACAAGTGGCCCAGCAGGAGGTCCAGCGGGCCCAATTCTTGGTAGAAAAAGCGAAGCAGGAACAGCGGCAGAAGACTGTGCAGGCCGAGGGTGAGGCCGAGGCTACCAAGATGCTTGGAGAAGCACTGAGCAAGAACCCTGGCTACATCAAACTTCACAAGATCCAAGCAGCCCAGAATATCTCCAAGACGATCGCCACATCATAGAACCGTATTTATCTCATGGCTGACAACCTCATGCTGAACCTACAGGATGAAAGTTTCACCAGAGGAAGTGACAGCCTCATCAAGGGTAAGATATGAGCCTAGTCACCAAGAACTCCATCCCCAGAGGAAGTGGATCTGCTTCTCCAGTTTTTGAGTAGCTAGCCAGGGGTCCAGCACAGCCCTACCCCACCCCAGTATCATGCGATGGTCCCCCACATCGGTCCCCTGAACCCTTCTTTGTTTAAGAAAGACTGAAGACCAGCCCCTTTTCTGGGGAATTACTTTCCTCCTCCCTGTGTTAACTGGGGTTGTTGGGACGTTGTGTGACTTCTCAGTGATTTCCTACAGTGTTGTTCCCTCCCTCAAGGCTGGAAGGAGATAATCACCAACCCAGGAATTCCCAATAAATTTTTACTACTTAACCTGAAAAAAAAAAAAAGAAAAAATTAGAAAACTATGGCCCAGAAAAATTAGAGGATTTGCTTAAGGTTGAACGTCCTTTCCACCACACCATGTCGAATTTTAAACTGAGGCTTTATGGTCAGTTTAATAATCTACTTTTTAAAATCCAGACATCCACGCTAACATCCGTGGAAGGAAACCAAATTTAACATGGGATGTTTTCATTTACCATTAGTAAAAATAATTATGAAACTTCATGGACAAATTTGAGCATGCCTTTATGAGTACAAACTTCTGAACCTAGTTGAAACGGCCCACCCAAACCATATAGTCTCAGCCTGTTGTCTCATTGCACAAATAAAGACTTGAATAAAAGGAGGTTAAAAACCTAAATGAAAGCAAAAAATATGAGGTTAATCCTGTTACTTAAGACGTAGCCAAAAATCAATAGTAGGTCTAGCATTAGTGAGTTGTAGTCTAAATCCCACATATTTGGCAAAATCCATCATTTTATTTCCAACCTATGTCAAGGCACTTGGCTATAGGGAGTTCTTTCAGTTTTATAATTGCAGCAACTTTTAATCATAACAAGTTAAAGTATAAAGAGGCTCATTATTCTGCTTATAAGATAATCCTACTTTATTTTACTATATTGAGAACTCAGAATAAAATATGGTGATAACTATGAGCAAAGGCAAAGAAAAGCACTATCCAAAGTTATCTATTGTCCATTGAACAGCTAACTCAATTCATTTTCTTCCAAAATCAGCAGCACAACATTTTTACTCTCCTATAACTATTGAAAATCATAGTTTCTATCAAAACTGACCCAATAGAAGGACATGGTGTTTCTCCAACTGTTTAATTTCAGAAGAAGTATTTAGTATGCTGTCAACATTTCCCTTTGAGAGTCAATGCAAATTTGTTCTCCTTTTGCTTCCTCTGAATATTGAAAAGTGAGCTCCAATGCTATAAAATTTTTACTGAGTTCATGTTGTTGTGACAGGGGTCTGCATTTTCTCAGGAAAGGAAATACATTCCCTAAGGAAAAACAAAAATGAATTTCTCCTTAAAGAAGAAACAAACAAGATCTGGGCATGTCATCAATTGATGACAACGACATCTCTCTGGAAATACCTTGTTAACATTCTGTTAAAATCATAGGCACCTCTCAAGAGTCTTAACAGTTTCTGAATCTTTAGATAGTGTGTATTTTGTGACAACTCTTCCGTCAAAATCAAAAAACAACTGAAATTTATTCTCCAATGCCCTTTCTTCTTCTCTCATTAATATATTTCTCGAACATCTCACATTTAGTTTGCACCTTTTTTGGAAGTGTCAAGAATGGGAAAGAGTTTTTAGAAAAGAAGAGAGATGAAATTCACAGACATACTCAAATCACTCCAGTTCTGGGAATGCCTCAGATAATGAATCTCACACCTTGATATGTGTCAAACATAATACAAAAATGGCTTCAAATAAGGAGTATTTTTGGCTTATTGGCATTGTAGGTTTCATAAATATTTTTGCTTTCATAAGTATAGAAGAAAGTTCAAAGATCTAAATTCTGAGCTAATTTATATTGGTAAGCCTTTGAAGTTCCATAGCAATAGCTATAGATATAGATATGATAAAAGTTGATATTCATTTCACTGACAAACCTAACCCCTCATTCATAAGAAATGAGGTCATTTTAAGACGTAACTCAATCCCAAACAAATCTGGCATTCACTTGCAAAGTCCATCATTGACTTTTTGCAATCCCCATTCAAATGGTTTCATTTACGCTGTTTTGTTGGTGGTGGTGGTGGTGTATTGTGTTTGCTTGTATTTTTTGTTTTTTTTTTTCTATGTGATCCTCTTCAGAGTTTTTTTGTTTGTTTGCTTGTTTGTTTGTTTGTTTGTTTTTATGAGATGGAGTTTCACTCTGCCACCCAGGCTGGAGTGCAGTGACTGTATCTCCACTCACTGCAAGCTCCGCCTCCCGTGTTCATGCCATTCTCCTGCCTCAGCCTCCCAAGTAGCTGGAACTTCAGGCACCTGCCACCACACCCAGCTAATTTTTTGTATTAGGGACAGGGTTTCACTGTGTTAGCCAAGATGGTCTCAATCTCCTGACCTCGTGATCCGCCCTCCTCGGCCTCCCAAAGGGCTGGGATTACAGGCGTGAGCCACCGTGCCCGGCCTAGAGTTTTCTTAAAGTGCATAAAGCAGAAAGAAAGATATTTGAGCATAAGAGATTTTTATTATTCTTTATTTTTAAAACTTTTTTGTTTTGGATTCAGGGAGTACATGTGCATGTTTGTTACATGGGTGTATTATATGATGCTGAGGTTTGGGCTTCAATTGAACCTGTCACCCAAATGCTGCATATAGTAACTAATAGGTAGTTTTTCAACCCTTGTTACCCTCCCTCACTCCCCCCTTTTAGAGTCCTGAGTGTCTCTTGTTCCAATGTTTATGTCTGTATATACCCAATGTTTAGCTCCCACTCATCAATGAGAACATGGGGTATTCGGTTTTATGTTTCTGCTATAATTTGCTTAGGGTAATTTCCTCCAGCTTCCTTGTTGCTGCAAAAGACATTATTTCATTCTTTTTATGGTTGCATAGTACTCCATGGTGTATATGTACTGCATTTTCTTTATCCAATCCACCATTGACAGACACCTGTGCTGACTCCAATTCTTTGCTATTGTGAATGGCACTGCAATAAACATGAAAATGCAAGTGTCTTTTTGGTAAAATGATTTATTTTCCTTTGGGTATATGCCCAGTAATCGGATAGTTGGGTCAAGTAGTAATTTGACGTTTTGTTCACAAAGGAGATTTTATTACAGATCAAATAAAAAGTTATCTTCATAAAGGATGAAGTGAATATTAATTTATCTTAAGAACTTGAAAATTCAAACTTTTTTAAGTGCTAGATGATCATAAGTTCTCTATTCGACTCTAACCATTTCTTAAATATAAGGCCCTTGAGGCTTAAGTACTCTTGAAGTTGCTAGAATCTAGTAAATTATGCTTACTGTAAATTGTTTATTCATATTTTTGTGAAATATTCAATATAACTTTGCTATAACCACCATAGTCTTCTACTATGTCCTAATTTTAAGTAATGAAATATTTTTGCGGTACTAACAGAGAGATGTGTTTTCATATACAAATAATTCTCCTCCATAACTACATAGGGATTTTCCTCCGAATTCATTCTTATGAGAGATAACTTACTTTATTTGCCTGAAAAGCTTTGTAATATTTTTATTGCTAAAGAAAGAGCAGCTCTGAATATTGTTTGATTTTCAAGAATGAAAATGGTCTGGCACGGTGGCTCATGACTGTAATCTCAACACTTTGGGAGGCCAAGGTTGGGGAATTGCTTGAGGCCAAGAGTTCAAGACCAGCCCTGGCAACACAGTGAGGCCCTATCTCTACAAAAGAAAAAATTCAGCCAGTCATGGTGGTGTTACAGTCCCAGCTACTCAGGAGGCTGAGGTAGGAGGATTGTTTGAGCCTAGGAATTTGATGATGCAGTGAGTTATGATTGTACCACTACACTCCAGCCTGGCTGACAGAGCAAGACCCTGTCTCATAAATAAATAAATAAATAAATAAATAAATAAATAAATATGAATGAATAAAATAAACCTTAAATATCATCAAGTCAAACCTTCTCATTGCACTTATGATGGAAGTGAGGCCTAAAGAAGAGAAAATATTTGCACATATGGGAGGCTAAAGCGCTATGAATGTTCAAGAATGTTTTCAAGAATGAACAAATGGATCAATTAATTGATTGATGGATGGATGGATGGATGGATGGATGGATGGATGGATGAGTGATGAATGGGTGCATAAACTGGTGGACCAATAAATAAAATTGGTGGAAGAGTCAGGACCGGAGCCTTATTGTCCTAGCATTCACTTCACTTCACTTATACTATATAATAATACATCTTGAAGCAAATATATATATACATATATATATATATATATGTTTAAAAATAATAGTATTAGCAAAGTGATCTAGAAGAGAAACTATAAGTTTTCAACCTAGACAGACCTGGGTTTGAATTTCACCTCTGCCACCTGATAGCTTTGTGACCTTGGGAACGTTAGTTAACTTGCTGAGTTCCATTTTTTTAATCTGAAAAATGGGGATAATGAAGCAATAATGAAATTGAATAAGATATCCGTGTAAAACATCTAGCAAGTGCATCCTACACAATAGATGTTCAATAAGTGTTTGTCTCTCTCTTTTTCTGTGACTCTTGCGTTTTAATTTATAGCTTATGGAAATGCCAATGTTATTTCATCTAAATACCATGGAACTTCTTTACCATAGGTGACTCTAATCCAATGTTTCTCAAAGTGTGGTCCCTCAGAACAACAGCATCAGGAACACCTGAGAACTTTTAGATATGCAAATTCTTAGGTCCCATACTACACATACAGAGTCAGAATCTCTGGATCTGGAGCCCGTATATTTCTTTTTTATTAAATCCTTCAGGTTATTCTGATACACATTGAAAACTACTAATCTGTATAACTGATATCTCTAGATCCACTGCTCGGTTTTCTAGAGCTATTTAAATGCATAAAGACAGCATAGGTTAGTTTTTACACTGCTATAAGAATACTACACAAGACTGGGTAATTTATAAAGGAAAACGGGACTCACAGTTCCACATGGCAGGGGAAGCCTCAGGAAACTTACAATCATGGCAGAAGAGGAAGCAGGCACTTCTCACATGGCAGCAGGCAAGAGAAAGAGACAGAGAGAGAGGGGGAGAGAGAGAGAGGAAACCACAACTTATAAAACCGTCAGATCTCATGAGAGCTCACTCACTATTATAAGAACAACATAGGGGAAAGTGCCCTCGTGATCCATCACCTCCCACCAGGTCTCTCCTTCTACACATGAAGATTATGGGGATTACAATTTGAGATGAGATTTGGGTGGGGACACAGAGTCAAACCATATCAAAGACCTTTGATTGTGTTTTTTCCTAAGGTCTCCTCTAAGTTATGACATCACATGTACATGTCATATTATGTCAACCCATGATCCAGGAGGTGACATTAAGTGACCCTTGAGCTCCAGTGACAGCTTTCTAATTAAGCATAAACTTCACCTTGTCTGTGCGTTGTGAGAATGTCCTTGGTTTATAATGATAACTCTAAACTGTCTCAACAGTTTTTTGAGGAAGCCACTCTATGTCATTTTTAAAAACCAAAACCTTCATGCTTCTTTAAATCTTACTTTAAATTATGAATTATTCTTTATAATAGTAATTCAAGACTAATGAATACTCATGCCGGTGATTCAGTGAAGAGTGTATTTTTGTTTGGGTTTATAAAGAGAAGAATTAAGCATGGGCAAACAAACTCTAGGCCCTTTGACATGATTAAAGAAAGTTTCGTAAGTTGACCCATACAACTTTACCCAAGAAACTCTGATCTGTGGACACAATGCCTAAGAAGAAACAAACATTTTTTTGGAGATGAAAGTGCTTTTGCAACTTAAACCTTTAGAGTGATAACAATACCATTATCTCCTTTGCCATTTCTTGACCCAGGAGATGGAGAACCAAAAGGTTCAATGATCACTGTAAGAAAGATAGAAGAGATAGCTACTGAAAGGTTTTGAAGGATCAGGGTAAAGTCCTTAGGCCAATTAAAAGTTAATCACCTGGACTATAGGCTTTAGAGATTCACCTATACTGAAGTTTCAAACAATTTCAACTGTACTCTGAATATTATTATTTCAGCTGGGATAGCAAGCCAAAAGTAGCTTCCACAGACCAAGTCATTTGGGCGGTGAAGCTAAAACAACTTAAGTTCCATGTCAACAGTGAGAAGAAAATTCATTTTGCTTTTTTAATGCTGCTTGCATTATGCTTCTATCATATTCCAATCTAATATATTCAAGAGCAAAAGGTAAAATTCTGCAAACTTTTCAAGGATTTTTTACCATGCATATAGTAGATGACTGAGTTTTGAAGGAAGAAAATTGTTAAATTGGCATAGCAGAAGATGGGTAGGGAGAAAAGTGATGAGGAGACACAAACTCCTTCATCTGGTCTCATCACCAGCTCCCTCATCCCTCTGTCCCACAAACACATTTGACACTGGGTAGCACTGATACAATTCCTGGTACCTATATTGTAATGAAATTTTAAATTTCTGAATATGTATAAATAAAGACTATAGTCAGTTGAGTCAAGACTGCAGAATACCGTCAAAAGGCAGACTGTGTAGTTAGAAATGTATAATATAGATAATTCATAGACAATTTTAGTACTTAAAATTTTTTTTAAAAATTGAGCATACCAAGCCCATGATGCCAACAAACATAAGGTTGAAAATGGATATCATACATATTTAAGCTTTAAAAGAGAGTGAATTTAAAGAAAAATGGTAAGCAATCAATAATAATAGTGAGGAAGTTACAGCGTATATTAGAAAAGTAGTGAGAAAATAACTAAGATTTAAGCTTAAGGAAAACTATTACAATCCAGGCCTTAAGCAAGCAGAATACACATACACAATCCCATGACTGAAACAGAAAGAAATTGAATCCCCGAAGAGACCAATAATAAGTTCTGAAATTGAGGCAGCAACAAATAACCTACCAACCAAAAAAAAAAGCCCAGGACCAGAAGGATTCCCAGCTAATTCTACCAGATGTGCAAAGAAGACCTGGTACCATCTCTACAGAAACTATTCCAAAAATTGAAAAGGAGGGACATCTCCTTAATTCACTCTATGAGGCCAGACTCATCCTGATACAAAAACCTGACAGAGACACAACAATAAAAGAAAACTTTCAGCCAATATGCTGGACGAACATTCATGCAAAATCATCAACGATACACTGGCAAACCAAATCCAGCAGCACATCAAAAAGCTAATCCATCATGATTAAATAGGACTGATCCCCAGAATGCAAGGTTATTTCAACAGAAACAAATCAATAAATGTGATTCATGAATTAAACAGAGCTAAACAAACAAAAAAAAAAAGATTATCTCAACAGATGCAGAAAAGACTTGAAAAAATATTCAACATTCCTTCAGTTTAAAAGTTCTCAGTAAATATTGAAGGAACGTACCTCAAAATAATAACAACTGTATATGACAAGCCAACAGGCAACATCATACTGGATAGCTGAATAGCTGAATAGCTGGAAGCATTTCTCTTGAATATAGGCACAAGACAAAAATGCCCTCTCTTACCACTCCTATTCAACATAGTATTGGAAGTTCTGGCCAGGAAAATCAGACAAAACAAATAAAGGACATTCAAATAGCAAGAGAGAAAGTCAAACTATCCTTGTTTGCAAATGACATGATCTTATACCTAGAAAACCCGATAGTCTCAGCCCAAAAGCTTCTTAAACTGATAAACAACTTCAGAAAATCTCAGGATACAAAATCACTGTTCAAAAGTCACTAACATTTCTATGTATCAAAAACAGTCAAGCCAAAAGCCAAACCAGGAACCAACTCCTATTCGCAATTGCCACAAAAAGAATAAAATACCTAGAAATAAATACAACTATCCAGGGAGGTGAAAGGTCTCTCAAGGAGAACTACAAACCACTGCTCAAAGAAATCAGAAATGACACAAACAAATTGAAACACATTCAATGCTCACAGATAGAAAGAATCAATATTGTTAAAATGGTCATACTACCCAAAGCAATTTATGGATTCAGTGCTATTCCCATTAAACTACCATTGACATTCTTCACAAAACAAGACAAAAGAAAAAAACTATTTCAAAATTGATATGGAACCAACAAAGAGTCCGAATAGCCAAGGCAACCCTAAGCAAAAAGAATAAAGGTGGAGGCATCATGCTACCCAACTTCAACCTATACTACAGGGCTACAGTAATCAAAACAGCATGGTACTAGTACAAGAATAGGCATATAAACCAATGGGACACAATAGATAACCCAGAAATAAGAGTGCACACCTACAACTATCTGATCTTTAACAAACTGAGAAAAGCAATGGGGAAAGGAATTCATTTTCAATAAATGGTGCTGAAATAACTCGCTAGCCATATCCAGAAGATTGAAGCTGGACCCCTTCCTTACATCATACACAAAAATTAACTCAAGATGTATTCAAGACTTAAATGTAAAACCGAAAACTATAAAGATCCTGGAAGACAACCTAGACATTACTCTTCAGGATATATGAACAGAAAAAGATTTCGTAACAGAGACACCAAAAGCAATTGCAACAAAAGAAAAAATTGACAAATGGAATCTAATTAAACTAAAGAGCTTCTGCACAGCAAAAGACACTATCGACAGAGTAAACAGACAGCCTACAGAATGGGAGAAAATATTTGCAAATTATGCATCCAACAAAAATTGAATGTCCAGCATCTATAAGGAATTTAAACCAATTTACAAGAAAAAACCAACCCATAATAAAGTAGGCAATTGACATGAACAGACACTTTGGAAAAGAAGACATACATGTGGCCAATAATCACATGAAAAAAATCTCAACATCCCTGATCATCAGCGAAAACCAAATTGAAACCACAGTGAGATATCATCTAAGACCAGTGAGAATGGCTACTATTAAAAAGTAAGAAAATAGATGCTGGCAAGGTTGTAGAGAAAAGGGAATGCTTATACACTGTTGGTGGGAGTGTAAACTAATTCAGTCATTGTGGAAGACAGTATGGTGATTTCTTAAAGACCTAAGGACAGAAATACCATTTGACCAGCAATGCCATTACTGGATATGTAACCAGAGGAATATAAATCATTCTATTATAAAGACACATGCACATGTATGTTCATTACAGCACTATATACAACAGCAATGACATGGAATCAACCTAAATGTCCATCAATGATAGACTGTATAAAGAAAATGTGGTACACATACACTATGGAATACTATGCAGCCATAAAAAGGAATGAGATCATGTCTTTTGCAGGGACATGGATGGAGCCGGAGACCATTATCCTTATCAAACTAACACAGGAACAAAAAACCAAATATCACATGTTCTCACTTATGAGTAGGAGCTAAATGATGAGAACACATGGACACATAAAAGAGAACAACACACACTGGGGCCTTTCTGAGGGTGGAGGTTTGGAAGAGGGAGAGGTTCAGGAAAAATGACAAATGGGTTCAAGGATTAATACCCGGATAATGAAATAATTTGTACAAGCCCCTTTAGCACAAATGTACCTATGTAACAAACCTGCACTTATTCCCTTAACTTAAAATAAAAGTTAAAAAAAGAATAGAGTAACATATATATTTCTAATCTAAACTCATTAAAATTTTATAGTAAATAATTAAATATTGGTTATGTTTAGACTGTACTTAATGAATCAGTTTTTGAGCTGTCAGGGTCCCTACTAATCAAATTGGCAAATGATATTAATTTGAAGCAAACACTATACTTTAATTGAGAGAGAGAGAGAATTTGAATTCGTATCAGTTTCTAAACATATTCCCTTTTAGTAAGTTCAAATGTTTTATTTAATTTGATGAGGGTCTCTTTTTATTGTCCTAGGTTTTAATTTACGACTAGATGTCTAGTTAATCTGTGCCTCAGACTAAAATATTGTTTTTCTCTGCCTTTCTCAGAAAGTCAGAAATATCCAAAGTGACCTTAGACAATGCGGTTGTATTCACTCACACAAATAATTAATGTTATCTCTAACAATAGAAGTTTGTGGAGCAAAGACTCTAAGCATAAGTCTTCCTTCAGATTTCCTACAGACTACCATTCCTTGTATATGTGTTCCACTCGAGAGAAAAAAAAACGTGAAAGAGAAAAGTGTTTTTAATCAGTTTTTTTTAAATTTATTTTTCATTATTATTATACTTTAAGTTCTAGAGTACATGTGCATAACGTGCAGGTTCGCTACATATGTATACTTGTGCCATGTTGCTGTGCTGCAGCCATCAACTCGTCAGCACCCATCAACTCGTCATTTACATCAGGTATA
>NW_012102115.1:25357-53666 GCF_000951045.1 Mandrillus leucophaeus
TACCTGTCTGATTCTTGCTTTGGAGGCCTCCTCTCAGGGATGTACTCCACCCTGTGAGGTGTGGGGTGTCAGACTGCCCCTAGTGGGGGATGTCTCCCAGTTAGGCTACTCAGGGGTCAGGGACCCACTTGAGCAGACAGTCTGTCCCCTCTCAGATCTCAACCTCCGTGTTGGGAGATCCACTGCTCTCTTCAAAGCTGTCAGACAGAGTCGTTTGCATCTGCAGTGGTTTCTGCTGCTTTAGTTGTTGCTTAGCTGTGCCCTGTCCCCAGAGGTGGAGTCTACAGAGACAGGCAGGTTTCCTTGAGCTGCTCTGAGCTCCACCCAGTTTGAGCTTCCCAGAGGCTTTGTTTACCTACTTAAGCCTCAGCAATGGCGGGCGCCCCTCCCCCAGCCTCGCTGCTGCCTTGCGGTTAGATCGCAGACTGCTGTGCTAGCAATGAGGGAGGCTCCGTGGGCGTGGGACCCTCCCGGCCAGATGTGGGATATAATCTCGTGGTGTGCCTGTTTGCTTAAAGCGCAGTATTGGGGTGGGAGTTACCCAACCTTCCAGGTGTTGTTTGTCTCACTTCCCCTGGCTAGGAAAAGGTATTCCCTTTCCCCTTGCGCTTCCCAGGTGAGGCGATGCCTTGCCCTGCTTCAGCTCTCGCTGGTCAGGCTGCAGCAGCTGACCAGCACTGATTGTCAGGCACTCCCTAGTGAGATGAACCCAGTACCTCAGTTGAAAATGCAGAAATCACCGGTCTTCTGTGTCACTCGCGCTGGGAGTTGGAGACTGAAGCTGTTCCTATTCGGCCATCTTGCTGCGCCCCTCAGTTTTTTTTTTTTTTTTAATTAAAAGGTTCCAAATGGAACACAATGTATTGTTACATGTTTAAGTCTGTGTCTTGCCATAATGAAACAATATACCAAGGGGAGTTTGTATTTGGCCTACTCATCCTGCTAAGGCACTGACTTAGAAGTCTAATTATAAGGATTTATTGTCAGTACCAATAGCATTAACTATGACCCCACTGAGTCTCCAGCCTAACCGATAAAGAATATATACATATCACCCACATTCCAAAGTATGTGTGTGTATGTATGGATTTTCATCCACCAAGGAGACACTAGCTGTAATACATCACACACATGCCAGACTGTAGTATTGGGACAGAAATAGGTGGTCACAGAAGGGTGCCAGGATGCCAGGATGATGAGGGGTAGTCTAAATCTTATCACACGACAAACACTTAAAAACTATTTCACCTGAAGATGAAGAAGACTTAAGGAGAATATCAGTGCAATTTTTATAAATTTGAAGGCCCATTGTACTGAAAAATTAGTACTTATTTCGTATGGTTGCAAAGAGCAGGATAAGGACTAAGGAGAAAATTGTCATAAGGCAGATTTGAAGTCAACACAAGGAAGAACTCTCTGGCGATAGTAAAATGAGCTGTCGGAGTAAATGTTAAGTTCTCTGTTCCTGGAGAGACTTAAGTCTAGATTGGATGAGTGTTTGTTTGTCAAGGATGTTGGAGAGGATGTTAGTATGAAAGTGGGTTAGATAACCCTTACAGCTTCCCAAAGTCATTCACTCATTCATTCACTCGTTTTACAGATTTTTACTGAGCCCCAGTTCCAGGCACCATTGTAAGCACTAAAGAAACAGTGGAGAATAAGGCTTTTTTTTTTTTTTTTTTTTTTGGCCTAATGAGGTTACATTCTATGAATTTAAACAAAACAAATAAATATTTAGTGTAATGTCTGATAGTGAAAATGTTAGAAAGAAAATAACATCTGTGAATCACGTGCTCCTCTGAAATGGAGATCTTTTGATTTAGAGACCAGTACTATGCCCATTAAACTTTCCTTTCTCCAAAGACTTCAGGCCTGGGCTTTGTCAGACCAAATTGGAAAAGAGAAACTAATACTGGTGATTCCTTTTAAAGCATATTACAGGATACTATAGGAGGTTAAATTAATAGTGGGAGATTCGTTGCTAGCAAAAAGCATGTTTCTTGACTCCTAAACCAGTAAATTTCTCATTCTTCCTTCCAGAAAAGCATGGCTTTAGGAACCATAATGTAAACAAGGAAAGCAATATATGCTAGTTCATGCTCTTCAATCACCATTATAAATTATTGTTTCACAGACATTGTGTGGAACGAAGAACAAAACCATTGAGGCCTACCTGAGCATGTAATTGAATGCTACTGTCATGTCAACCATGTCTTGTCAAGAAAACCAAGCAGCTTTTGTTTTCTTTGGTGCAGAGATAAGAAAAGGATTCTTTGATAGTCTCTTCATGTCATACCAACAACTATCTTACGTGGCAGGTCTCTACATTCATTTTTCACATCTACCTAGGAAACAATGTTCCAGGTTAGTGAAGGTCCACTATGAAGACAGGGGTAGCAAAATTGCAACCTGCAAAATTGGATATAATGCAATCAGATATATCTGTACTTGTGACAAGTCTGTATTTGTGATGGCCACCCACCTACCCTGATGCTCAGACAAGATAGAGGTGCTTGAGATGTGAAAATGTAAACAAATGAGAGGACTTTCTCAGGGAGATAAGTTATACCAACTGTAAAATGAATTAGAAACAGCCACCCTGCTCTGGCCTAATCAGCAAAAAGTAAAGTAGAACCTAAGACCCCTGGTCATCCCCACTCCCCTGGGTGGTGGGTCAAAATGAAATATCACCTAATGCAGAAAACAAAACCAAATCTAGTCAAGTCTAGAGAAGCATTGCCAAAAATTGCAATGGAGGGGAGCAGGGAATGGGTAGGAAAACAAATAGATAGATGAATGTTCCAAAAGGCAAACAACAAAGACAAACAAACAAATACAAATAGCAATTTAAAAAAGATAATAGTAAATTTCCCAATTCTAATTGAGATAGAGGAACAGGGGCCACATAGAGAGTTTTATCTTGCCTGCCAAACCCTTTGTAAGCATGTAAATCACCCTGAGAACAAGACACTTACAAGTGATGATTTCTGAAGAGGGAAAAGACTGGCCAAGACAAGACAAGGGCTCTTGTCTACAAGGTGTGCAAGTTGTTTTCAACTCCTAGTTCCTGAGCACTTAGCTAGGGCAACAGCTGCTCACTATTGACTCCATATTGGTATAGGGCAGAAAGCTGGCCTGGGTCCAGGCATTTGACAGAGTCTTTGGTGATTACTCTCAACAGGACTGGTCTTCAATTGTGCAATAAGCAAAATATGATCATCTTTCCTCTCCCCTTCCTTGTTTCCTGTTCAAAGGCCTTTTACCCCTCCTAGTGATTCCTACCTGTTAACCCAGTACTTTCCCACTGAAGTGTCAGTGACTTCATAGAATGCCCCACCCAGGCACCTGTCTTCAAGGACTTGATATAAGAGGCTATATCAATTTCCTAGGGATGCCATAACAAATTACCAAAAAATATGTAGCTTCAAAAACAGAAATGTATTCTCTCAAAGTTCTGGAAACTGAAAGTGTACAATCAAGGTGTCAGCAGGACCATGTTTCCTCTGAAAGCTCTAGGAAAGTATTTTTTTCCCTCTTCTAGCTTCTCATGGCTCTGTAATTTCTTGGCTTGTCAATGCATCACTCTAATCTCTGCCTTCATCTTCACATGGGCATCTTCTCTGTGTGTGTCTCTTTGTCTTCACATGGTCTTCCTATAAGGATACCAGTCTTTGAACATAGGGCCTATCTTAATCCAGTATGGCCTTACCTTAACTAATTATATCTTCAAAGACCCTATTCCAAGTAAAGTCACATTCTGAGGCTCCAGATGGACATGAATTTCAAGAGGGCACTATTCAACCCCAGAGACAATGTTTAATGCAAAAGAATATATTTCCTTAGTGAAAGAGAGATATTAAATATAAAATGGCAAATTTCAGACAGTGGAACTGAGGCAAAGGTAACAGTTTGGGAGACAGGATAGACATCTGAAGACCCACAAATTCCTTCTAAAGTAGACAAATATACTACCAGAGTTGATTTTATTTTTGAAAAAAATTAGAATCAAACAAGTTTTAGTTATTCTGTAAATGTTAGAATTTTGGAAATATTGAAATTGCATTATTCATTTTCACTCCGCCCTTAATGAACATTGTCTGATTACAGGGTTTTTCAAGGTACAAAATGCAGTGAAAAAGCTATTCTATATTGTAACCTTAGAAATTGTCGTGTTTTGTGCGGTCAGGCTTCAAGATATTTTGCAAACAGATCTCAAGCGGAACTCCACTAGTAAAAAACCAACTCTTTTTTGGGGGAAAAAATAAGCAAAATGAGGGACACTGAAGGCACCAGAGAAATAGGTCCTGGATATATTAATAGACTTGGGTTCAAACTCTCCTTTGTGAATTGTGCATTGCATTTTGAGCAAGACACTTAAAAAGCAAACTCTGCTAAGTTATATAAGACATGCTGTTTCAGGACTCTGATTCTAGACATCTTTAATCAACAAGTAGGGATAACACTTTGCCCACAATGACTGTTTTTAGAAGGCAATGGACTGTCATGGAAATACCTGGTCTTTGAAGTCAAGTGGGGCTGTCTCTAAATCTGTATCCATCTTTTGCTAGTTTTATCACTGAAGCTAAGTTCCTTGATTGTCCTAAGACTCAGTTCACTTCCATGTATAATAGAAATAATGATACCTATCTCATGTGTTGTTCTGAGGAGCAAATAAGACATTTGCTTACACTTCTCCAAAGGTATTCAAGAGAGTCGTGACAAGTGTCATTGAGTCAGCTAGACCAGCCAACTTGTTAAAATACATACAATCTCAAGGCCCTACCTCCAGAGATTCTGAATCAGTATGTCTTACCTTCGTCCTGGGAATTTGCTTTAAAGAAAGCATCTCAGATTATTCTAATGCTACCCTTTGAGGACTAGCATTTGGAAACGCCTGGACACCATTGCTTTTTAAGTATCTTGCTCAAAATGCAATGTGCAGTTCACATACGGTACAATGCACAAATCTTCAGTGACTTTTAAGATATGTATATACCTATGTGACTGCCACTCAGATCAACATATAGATTATTTCTGTCACCCACACTGAGAAAAGTTTCTTCTGCTCATTCCCAGTCAGTATTCCCTCATCCCCAGAAGTAACTACTGTTCAGATTTGCAGCACTATTGATTGGATCTTCCTGTTCTTTTTTTTTTTTTTTCCAATGTCAGCTTTTATTTTATTTTATGCATGTGCTGTTTTGTTCCATCAAAGTAATACGTGATGTTGAAGCTTGGAGTATGGATCCCATCACCCAAATAGCGATCATATACCCAACAGGTAGTTTTTCAACCCACACCTCACACCTTTCTTGCCCTCTACCCTCTATTGGTCTACAGTGTGTATTGTTCCCATTTCTATGATCATGTGTGCTCAATGTTTAACTCCTACTTATAAGTGAGAACATGAGGTATTTGGTTTTCTGCTACTGCCTTAATTTACTTAAGATTATGGACTCCAGCTAGCTCCACCCATATTGCCATAAAGGACAGAATTCCATTCGATTTATGGCTGCATAGTATTCCATGGTGTATATGTACAACATTTTCCTTATCCAATCTACCATTGATGGGCACCGGGTTGGTTACATGTCTCTGCTATTGTGAATAGCACAGCAATGAACATAAAAGTCCATGTGTCTTTTTAGTATAACGATCTATTTTCCTTTGGGTACACCCAGTAATGAGACTGCTAGGTCAAATGGTAGCTCTGTTTTAAGTATTTAAGAAACTGTCAAACTGTTTTCCACAGTGGCTGGACTAATTTACATTCCCATCAATTGTATATAAGTATTTCCTTTTCTCCACAGTCTCGCTAGCATCTGTTGTTTTTTTGACTTTTTAATAATAGCCATTCTGCCAGGTATGAGATGGTATCTCACTGTGGTTTTTATTTACATTTCTCTTATGGTCAGTGATGCTGAGCATTTTTTCATATGTGTGTAGGTCACTTGTATGTCTTCTTTTGAGAAGCTTGTGTTCATGTCCTTCACCTGTTTTTAATGGGGTTATTTGTTTTGCGCTGCTTGATTTGCTTAAGTTCCCTATAGATTCCAGATATGCCTTTGTCAGATGCATAGTTTGTGAATATTTTCTCCAATTCTCTAGGTTCTCTGTTTATTCTGTTGATAATTTACTTGCTTTGAAGAAGCTCTTTAGTTTAATTAGGTTCTGCTTGTCTGTCTTTGTTTTTGTTGCAATTGCTTTTCGTTACTTAGCCAAAAATTATTTGCCAAGGCCAACATCAAGAAGAGTTTTTACTAAATTGTCTTCTGGGATTTTTATAGTTGGAGGCCATACATTTAAATATTTGATCTATTTTGAGTTAATTTTTGTATATGCTGAAATATAAGATTCTGACTTCAGTCTTCTGCATATTGTTAGCCAGTTATCTCAGCACCGTTTGTTAAATACAGAGTCCTTTCCCCATTGCTTGTTTTGTCAGGCTTTGACTGTTCTTGAACTTCATATAAATGGTAACATTTACTCTTTTGTTTCTGGCTGTTTTCATTTGACGTTATGTCTTAAAGGGTCATCTGTGCGATTATGTGTATCAGTAGCAACTACAGTAAGTTTTTACTACACATAGAAACATTAAATGTTCAAGCTAAAAGAGACTGTAAAGATTATATATCAGGGATATTAGAGCTCCGGCTCAAATGTATACAAGGAACCAGGAAGAGAAAGCAAAAGAGTAAAGCAGATAGTTTCAGTGCAACTAGGGAGTGGTAGAACCATAGAAAACTAGAGTTTTTCCCTAGCTAAAGGAAGAAACTGGTATATACTAAGTTCCTGTTGGCTCTTGCCATGTGGGAACGTGGGCGTAGTATGGCCAGATTTCCCAAATTGTAAATATGGATTGTTTTGTGGAATCCCCTGATTTTTATTCAACTTTAAGATAAGTACAGACAAATCAAAACATATCTGTAGGCCACATCGAGCCCATGGGTGATCAGTTTGCAATCTCTGACTAATTTAATCTTCCTACTTTTAGATAGGAAATTTGAGAGCAGAGTTGAAAGCAGTTTAGCTTAATAGCTTAGAGCAGAGAATATGAATATGAAGACAGATTTCCTGAGATGAAGTCCCATCACTGCAATTTACCAGCTGTATGACCTCTTGGCACATTATTTAGCCTTTCTGGACTTTGTTTTTTTTTCATCCATGAAATGGAAGGGGAAATGTTTACTTTACAGTGTTGTTGAGGAAACTGAATGAATTAATATATGTAAGAGCTTAGAATAGTACCTAGTGCAAAGTAAGTGCTATGGAAGTGTTAGCTTTGTTGTTGATGATGATGATGTTGTTATTCCCATGGATAATGCATGGGGACAGTAATATTATCTGTCATTTCTGAGGACATAATTTCTTCAGGAAAGATTGCCAATACATGATACTAGGACATTTCTAAATTGTCAGGTTTGATGTAAAAAGAA
This sequence comes from Mandrillus leucophaeus, assembly GCF_000951045.1. NCBI lineage: Eukaryota > Metazoa > Chordata > Mammalia > Primates > Cercopithecidae > Mandrillus > Mandrillus leucophaeus. Next base: position 32,794 of record NW_012102115.1, read on the forward strand.
CATTTAAATGGATCATTAATGCAAATTCTACATTAATCAAAATGCGTTCAAGTGATTGTTAGCTCAAAAATGAAAGGCAAAGCTGTCAATAGAAGAAACATGTTCAAATCTGTGTCCCTAATATGTGAAACATATACTTCCTTTCGTGGAAAGTTGGACTTTAGCTCAAACCAAAAAGAATTATTATTAAACCTTAAGACACTTTGTACAAACAGTTTGTCAGAGATACAGGTATTTTACTTGGTAACGTAAGAGCTGCAGGAAATAGAAAAAGCATAATTCTAATACAAATTTTACTGTACAGTGCTTTGGAATTTTTAAAGTCTCTTTCACAAATATGAAAATCCTAGTTTGTTAGAAATAGAACGCACTTAGGAGATCTCCCAACATCCCTCATTTTCTAGGTGAGGAAACACACCCAGCGAGATTGCTACATGCCCAGAATCACACAGCTAGGCTTTGGCAGAACAAGAATTTGGCTCCTGTAACTAGTCAGAAAATATTAATATAGGAAACAATTAAATACAACTGCGAACTACAATCAATGTGGCTGCATTTGCAACATTAGCACAGAACAGATAGAGGGGGAGTGGTGGACTAAAAAACTCTCATAAGGTTGCTTGGAAGACGCAGCTTCTGTGGCAGGCCTAGAAAACAGGATCAAATTTCTAAAGGTCGAAAGCCAGTCAGAGGTAGGGTGAATGTGCCATGTGGGTGGTAAAATGTAGAGACTAACAAGACTAGCAGTGTATAGGTAAAAGTGAAGGGAAGCATTGCCAGAAAGGGAAGATAGGGCTGCATTCTAGAGAGTTTTGAATACCAAATAAATAAACCTGCACATGAGGCCACAGCCAGATAGTAAGGCTCCTATTTTCCATAAAAGAAATGTGTACTTTTATTTTTAAAATAATTCAACTGCTGCAGAAAAATGTAAATAAAAACTAAAAGTATCTTCAATCTCCACTACCCAGAGTCACCATGATTAACAGTTTCTGGTGAAACTTGCCAGAAATGTATCTAAGTAGTTCTTTTAAAATCACAATCTTTATTTTTTATGCTATTATCTACTGCTGTTGCCCTGATGTAGCACAGTGACTCCATTGCATTATACCTGGGTTATACAAATGCTGAAAGCAAAAAGTGCCCATAAGTACTGCCTAGCCTGCTTAAAGAGAACTGGAAAAAAGAAATCACCAAGTTCTCTCTAAAAATTTAGAAAACCAAAATGCCTTTTCAGTTTTTGACAAATAATGCATCAGTGTAATCCTTCCCATTTGCACATGCTGATAGAGTCAACTCTGCTGGCATCCATAAAGAACATACAAATGTCCCAGGAATCTGATGTGACTCCTCACTAATGATATTTTGTGCTTCAGTCTTTCAGCCAAGAAATAATCAGAGACTAAGAAGGGGCCTCTCTTTCTGTCAGGGGTACACACAAAGAATGCAGTTTTAGATAATCCAGCTCTGCTAAAACATCAAATAGCATAGTGACAAGAACAAAATAACTACAGAAATGGAGTGGAAGGAAATAGGGAAGTGGAATTTGGTTATGTAAATATTCTCCTACAGGAAGTGATTGAGATAAAATAGCTAAACCAAGAGGTCCATGCGGGGGTTAGCCTGAGACAGCTATGCCTGTTTAATACCTGACTCAAAGGTGAAGGAAAATGTAATCATTCTGAACATGAGGAAAATCACAATCAGGATTACAGTGTTAAGAAAACATATATTGAAAAGCTCTTGGAAACATTAAAACAGAAGATCACATGATAGATCATATTAAAAGTCTACTAGGTATTCCTGGGTGTGAGGGAGTATTAATGGAAGCCAGGATCTTAGTAAATTAATAAAATATTTAGAGCAGTTAGAAATTGCCAGAATCACATATTTCTTGACCATTTACATATAAAATATTTGCTTTTTATTGTCATCTTTCTGCTAAAACTCAACTTTCTCTTTGAGTAGCTCTGTATTACATTTTATGTCTATGAACTTACACATTTCCTTCACATACCCTAGGTTTTATCCAAACTGAACTGTTGCTTCTGCCATTTACAAGCTGACGTTCCTAACCTCTGTGCTTTTGTTCTCATGATTTGTTTCATTGGCGATTGTATTAGTCTGTTCTCATGTTGCTAATAAAGACATACCAGAGACTGGATAATTTATAAAGAAAAGAGGTTTAGTTGACTCACAGTTCCACATGGCTGGGGAGGCCTCATAATCATGGCGGAAAGCAAGAAGGAGCAAAGTCACATCTTACATGGTGGCAGACAAGAGAGAACTTGTGTAGGGGAACTCCCCATTATAAAACCATCAGATCTCGTAAGACTTATTCACTATCATGAGAACAGCACTGGAAAGACCCATCTCCATGATTCAATTATCTCTGACCAGGTCCATCCCACAACATGTGGGAATTATGGGAGCTAAAATTCAAAGTAAGTTTTGGGTGTGGACACAGCCAAACTATATCATTCCACCCCAGCCCCTCTCAAATCTCATGTCCTCACATTTCAAAACCAATCATGCCTTCCCAACAGTTGCCCAAAGTCTTTACTCATTTCAGTAATAACACAAAAGTCCATAGTCCAAAGTCTCATCTGAGACAAGGCAAGTTCCTTCCACCTGTGAGCCCATAAAATCAAAGGCAAGTTAGCTACTTTCTAGATACAGTGGGGGTATAGGCATCGGGTAGATATACCTGTTCCAAATGGGGGAAATTGGCCAAAACAAAGGGACTAGAGGCCCCATACAAGTCTGAAATCCAATAGGGCAGTCATTAAACCATAAAGTTCCAAAATGATCTCCTTCGACTCCATGTTTCACATCCAGGGCACACTGATGCAAGAGGTGGGCTCCCACAGCCGTGGGTAGCTCCACCCCTGTAACTTTGCATGGCACAGCTCCCCTCCCGGTTGCTTTCATGGCTTGGTGTTGAGTGTCTGTGACTTTTCCAGGTGCACCATGAAAACTGTTGGTGGATCTACCATTGTGTGGTCTAAGGGATGGTGGACTTCTTCTCCCAACTCCACTAGGCAGTCCACCAGTGGAGACTGTGTGGGGGTTCCCATCCCTCATTTCCTTTCCACATTGCCTTAGCAGAGGTTCTTCATGAGGGCTCTACCTTTACAGCAAACTTTTGCCTGGACATTCACGTGTTTCCATACATCCTCTGAAATCTAAGCAGAGGTTCCAAAACCTATATTCTTGACTTCTCTGTATCCACACGCTCAACGTTATGTGGAAGCTGTCAAGATTGGGGCTTTCACCCCCCAAAGCCACAGCCTGAGCTGTACATTGGCCCCTTTTAGCCAGGACTGGAGAAGCTGGGAAGCAGGTCACCAGATCCCTAGGCTGCATACAACAGAGGGGCCCCGACTCAGCCCACAAAACCATGTTTTCCTCCTAGGCCTTGAGGTCTGTTATAGGAGGGCCTGTAGCAAAGGCCTCTAACATGTCCTGGAGATATTTTCCCTATTGTCTTGGTGATTAACATTCAGCTCCTTGTTACTTATGCAAATTTATGCAGCAGGCTTGAATTTCTTCCCAGAAAAATTGGTTTTTCTTTTCTATTGCATCACCAGGCTGCAAATTTTCCAAACTTTTATGCTCTACTTCCTCTTGAATGCTTTGCCGCTTAGAAATTTCTTCTACCAGACACCCTAAATTATCTCTCTCAAGTTCAAAGTTTCACAGATCTCTAGGGCAGGGGCAAAATTCCACTGGTTTGTTTGCTAAAACATAACAAGCATCACCTTTAGTTCCCAACAAGTTCCTCATCTCCATCTAAGACCACCACAGCCTGGACTTTAGTGTCCATATCACTATCAGCATTTTGGTCAAAGCCATTCAACAGGTCGCTAGGAAGTTCCAAACTTTCCCAAATCTTCCTATCTTCTGAGCCCTCCAAGTCTCTAGGAAGTTCCAAACATTCCCACATTTTCCTATCTTCTTCTGAGCCTTCCAAACTATTCCAACCTCTGCCTGCTACGCAGTTCCAAAGTCGCTTCCACCTTTTCAGGTATCTTTATAGCAGCAGATATGCTTTTTTTTCTTCATCCATTCTAAATTCACCCTCATACTGGGACGATCAAATCTTACCCTTCTTTCCAATTCAAATTCAAAAGCTCAACTCAAAAGCCACCTCTTCTATTAAGCTTTCCAAAATTTCACCCGTCACTCCTCTCTACCACACCCCACCACATCCACAAGTTTCCGCCTTTGGAGGACTTTATCTTTATCTCTCACATGACATTTAGCACTGAGAGATTTTTGCATATTAAAAGTACATATTTTTCGTGTTCCTCTGGCCTGTAAACTCCTTGAGAAAAAGCTCCAAGTGGATTCATCTTTGTATTCCTCACTCAGCATATGCATCACAAACACATACATCACACGCCCACACACACACATACACCCATACGTGCATATAGACAACCACAGCACAACGACTTTAACCACCCAAATGCTCAATAAATATTTGAGGAAAGAAGGTGAGAAGGAATAAACGTAGACTGACATTATGGAAAGCAAAATACAGACAGTCCCTGATTCATGATGGTTCAACATACAATTTTTTGACTGTACAATGGTACAAAAGCAATATGCATTCAGTAGAAATCATACTTCCTATACTCACAATCATTCTGCTTTTCACTGTCAGTGCAATACTCAACGAATTACATGAGATATTCAACACTTTGTTATAAAACAGGCTTTGTATTAGATGATTTTGCCCAACTGTAAACTAATGTAAGTGTTATGAGCACATTTGAGGTAGGCTAGGCAAAATTGTGCTAAGCAGTAGATAAGGTATGTTAAATGCAATTTCAACTGATGATATTTTCAACTTACAATGGCTTTACCAGGACATAAACCTATTGTAAGTCATAAGATGAGGAGCATCTATATATTGGAGCAATCATATTATGTTGAGTTTATATGTAAAAAATTGAGAAGAGTTTTGCTCTAGTGCACTAGATAAGCTAACATATGAAAATCAATGACAATTCTTTCCACTGTCAATATGATTTTTATCATAAACTACAACTCAAAAAAAGCCTATTATTAAATACTAACATTATTTCTAACCCTCACAGTAACTCAGTAATTACCCATTGTTATCTCCTATATTCCAAGTGAGGAAAATGAGTTTCAGAGAATTTAAGCAACTTGGACAAGACCATACAGCTAGCAAATAGCAGAGGTGGGAACTGGAACTAGTCCTGCCTTACTTCAAAACCTGAGCCCTTTCCATTAGCACATTTTTAAAGCACTTTAACAACTAATATCTTATTTGTACCACACAGAAAAAATGGTCAATTTTGGTGTTCTTTCTCTTCAACACCCCATTCACTCCTGCATCTTCCACTTCTACACTCTTACCATCCTCTTCAGTCCCACTGAGGCTCTATCATCACTCCTTCAGTAGTCTGCAAACCTTTAAAGACCATGTCATCCACTATGGACCTGTAGAGGTAAGCTTAAGCACTTAAAAGATAATGCCTCATCATTTTATCTAATTTTTAAAATGCTAAACTATAAAATTAAATTTTTTCTTTCACTGACCAAAATGTACATATGCTGAGATTTTAAGCCTCTTTCTAGATTTTCTGATATTATCTTTCCTTCTCCTTGCCTTCTCCTCTACCCTCTCTTTCTCCCCATATCCCTCCCTCTCTTTTTCTCTCTCCCTTTCTCCTTTTGTCCGTCTTTAGCCCCTCATCTCCCCACTTCTCCCTCCATCCTGTCTTTCCCCATCTCTCCCGCTTTGCTGGTACCATCAGCTTAAACTTAGTCTGACTTCTGGGTGAGCCAGCATTGGTAGGCTCCGGAGAGGAGAGGTCCAGGAAGTAGAGGAGAAGGACAGATCTCTACAATAAGTGCATCTCCAGAAGTGGAGTTATAGAAAAGTCCCCCATTCCTTTGTTAGGCTGTGAAGGTAGTTTCCTCAGCCCTGGTGAGGAAACTAAGGCACCCTGGTGCCTTCACAAGGATTTAGTGAAATCAGAGCATTAAAATCATTAAACATATCTGCTGCTAACATTAGGGACCATATTGGGTCAACTTTATAAGGAAATCAAATATAAGGCCACTGACAAGGTGTAATCTGAAGGACACCAAAATGATGTATCTGACCAAGGGCATCTCTCCTAACAGAATAGTCTTGAATGGATTGTAGTCTTTCAAAATATCCTATGAAAATGCAAACACCCCCAAGAAAGATTTTTTAAAGCCTTACAAGTTAGTATTTCAGTAGGGCTTTACTTTCCCAATGTGACAGCTGATCAAGAGGAAAAGCCTCCTAAGTATGGAATAAGAAATAAAATGAGAAGGTTGTAAATTCCAAAAAGGGAGATGAGTGACAAATTTTGACTCTTGTGTCGGATAGACTCTGTTTCCAAACCATTACTAGGTCCTCCGGGTCCTGGCCTTATGAGTAAAGAGAATTTTTGATCAGCCTTCTAACTTCCAGAGGAATTGGGAACTCCTGCTGCCCCAGTGCTATATTATTGGGTGTTGTTGACAATGAAAAGTTTCAATCTGTACTAATCACATTATGGGTTAAATTTAAGAAAGTGTTGCAGAAAGTGTTGCGAGTTATAATGTAACCATAGGAATAATATGTTAAATAAAACACACACCAGGATGGGACTGCCCCCAGGGGGTGACTGGCCCTTGCTTCAGAGACCTATAGGGTAAACTGTCCCATTGACTCTTTTTCAGGGTGGGAAAAGGGAGGGACAGAAGCTGGAGTTGCTTAAAGATGCAGCCCAGCCAGCTTAGGGAAGGAAGACCCTGGCAGAGACCTAAAACGTTTAGTTTGTGTATTTGCAGACAAAAGAAAATTATGAGCCAGTGGAATGTACAAAGTAGAACTGTATTTCATCCAACCTTTTCTTTCCTTTTCTCCCTAAGCTGACAATCAACATACGTAGCTTATTAACATAACTGAGACTGAATATTTCCTTTTAGTGTGTAGTCTTTTTATATCCGTTAAATGAGCATATTTGTCTCTTTTCTCCCTGAAATACTCATTTGCACAGTTAACAAAACCTCATTTACTTAAAATATTTTCATGACCATTCTAAAGGATCCATACATTCCATAATGTTGTGAATGTATGAAGAAGAATTAAAATGTAGGGGAAACATGATGAAAATTTGGATGTGATTACTTTCTTATTCTTACTTTCCTATTCTCACTTGACTAATTCAGGATACTAAAACCGTTTTAGGCATTTTGACAAAAGTCTGTGTAGCTCCCTTTTCCACCTAGAAAATAATAATTCTCTATATTTAGGCAGTTTGAACTTGTACTTAAGGACGGTGAATTTGGTCTTTGCTCTTTAGTGTAGGGGGTTGGGGAAAGAAAGGTTTCTGTGTTTATATACTGAATAAATATTCCTGTAGGTAAGGCACTTGTCAGTGCTTTAGTCCTTGAACTTTTTAAATATCTATCTTGGCTGCTTCACAATTCCAATCTTAATCTTCTAATCTTCCTGCTCAGGTGCCTCCAGTCCTGATTCTAGAGTACTATTTAGTAAACCAAACCATCCATAACCCAGTAAGGAAGAAAAGATAAAAGTTCCCAAGTTATAAAAAAATCAATGCTGTAAAATCGATGCACTGTAGATTTCTTTGTATGAGACCCCTTTCTCAGCCTCTACACAACTAGCATGTTTACCTATTCAGTTTCCCAATTCGCAGGTGATTAAAAAGAATAACTTAAAATGAGATTACTGCTGCTACAGCTTATTATTATTATTATCATTAACCTTTATTTGGTGTTATTAGCTGCCAGACACTGTGCTAAGCCTTTTTTCACACATTATTTCACTGAATGTTTGACAACCCTATAAAGTCAAATAATATTAATAGCTTCCTTTTACAGTTTCATAAACTAAGGTTTAGATTGTAATTATCAGAAAGATGAAGTAATTTGCCAAATTTGTATAGAGTAAGTATAGACAGGCATATAGGTAATAACATGACGGGCTATGTTACAACTTGATTGCAAAAGAGTAGAAAAATATAAAGGAAAAGAAAATATAAGAAGTTGGGAAGCATAGCAATTTGGAAGTTTTTAATTTGAAGACAGACAACTTTGTACCTCTCAGTAGCTTTCAGAGGGCAACACTGTGTTACAACAGTGTAAACTAGCTGGTTTGTGTAAGTGCGAATCCAGACCATTAAAACTGGATTAAATTATGTACAAAATCATTTCTTAAGAATGGATGAAGAAGTATAACATATGCTATAAATATTTCTGCTATTTATTAAATTTCAACTTGATGTCCAGTATCGAAACTTCAAAGTCATTGATACAGAAATTGCTAAGCGTTAGGAAAGAGTTTCTATTAATAGTTGTTCCCTAACTAAGCCCGTTACAAATTCAGATGTTGGGAGTTCTCTTCTCTTTCTGTATAAAATAAATGTTAACTGTGTGTTTTGGCTTCTTGGAGGGCAGGAAGGCTTCAGTTATCTGAAAACTTCACATAAATAGAACATATCATCCCTGATGATGGTGGTATTTTTATATGTGTTGTTTTTCTAGAAAAATAAAAATTTGGAAGTTAAGGAAAGAATAACCTCCATTTGCAAAAGATTTTGTTTTTACTTTCAAAGCTTCTGCATTCAGATTCAGGTAGCCCAGTCTGTCAATTTGCTATGTTTTGGGCCTATTCCATCACTAGGGTTTATCCCATTATGCTGACTAATGCAAAACTGACCATTTGTAAAGGAGACATGGGACCATGGTTGACATGATGCGTGATTTGAAATGGCCAGATACAATCCTCAACCCCACTCCTCACTTGGATAAAAATAGTTGCCCCTAAGCCTTGCCTAAAATGGCCACATAGCCCATACCCAAGGCATAACTGTGATCTGGCATGAGAAGAGAAAGTGAGACTCTGAGTAGGGTCACTTCCCAAGAGGCCAGTCTTTAGTGGATGTCCTGAGTGCTACTTGGAGCACCTGATCAGTTCAGGGAAGCATGAGATCCTTGGTCCAGGACATTCAGAAAGAGCAGGGACTCTGTAAGACTGCTATAAGTACCCACTAACACAGTTGGTCTCCCCGACATTTGTACCCTTTTATACCTTTTCTAGATCTGTCCATGGTAAGTTTTCCAAGAAAACATTACAAGGAAAAACTCTAGGGACTGGATAGGTAGTAAGCAAGGGAAGGGGCTGAGGATTTGCAGGCTGTTCTCTGAGTGAGAAGTAAACAAATGGCCCAATTTGGACAGAGTAAGAGTAGGTTACATGAGACAGACATAAAAAATCACATCCCAAACCACTGTGGTCATTCAAAAATGTTTGCAACTTTTCACAAGGGCAGTGGTATTACTCCCAATTTCCTGGCCAAATATTCATTAAAGTAACCAAGGACTGAGTACATGAAGCTGCTTCACATCAGCACAGCATCCTACTTTCCTTGCAGCTCTGAACTGTGAGGTACTGTCAAAAAACTCTTCCACACTTTAAAAAGCTATGTTACTGAGGAGAGTTGGAATGTGTTCTGGGAGTGGGTGTGTTTGCTTGAGTTCAGTGTGTGCAGAAAAGGCAAGCCTCCACAGCCATTTACACATTTCGCTCCTCAGCGATGGGTACACAGACAGCCAAGCTCCTGGACTAAGTCTCTGAATGGTAACGTACATTTATAAAGATTATTTTCTTAACTATTTTGAGGCATTTTTATAAATAATATGCATGTGTCTGCTGAGGGCATATATATATATTTAGTCAACTTTTGCTTGTTTTCTCCTGAGGCTAGTCTTGTGTGGTTACTTATGTGGTATGATTTCTGAGGTGTCAGAAAGAGCTCCCTCCTACTTCCTACCACCCTAGTCACCCAAAAATATCTCTTGGGTTGGCCCACCGCAGAGTCTAAAATTCCCACATTGCTCAAACATTTGATTTAGTCACTGAAAGCAGCTTTTAAATCCCAAATGTTACATTGGAATATTAGGCAGGTATTCAAAATTAAAGACTATATAAAACAGAAAATAATGTGGAATAGTTGTTTTTGATATAATGTTAAGTTTCAAAGGATAAATGCAAAATGACATTCACAGTCTGGGATAGGTGCTGTTCTTAAAATGTCATGGAGTCAGATCCAGCATATATACCCCAGCTCATGAACATAAGCCTATGGTAAAAGAAACCCAGCATCGTTGGGCAGATTTTGTTTTGATTTATGTTGAATGTGTGCTTTCCACAGTTTCTGATCCTCAGCTCCCACTCTCTTCGCAGTGTATCTGACACTTCCCCTTACTGAGCTCCGGAGGCTCCTTCTTGCTGAGCTCCGGAGGCTCCCAGTGACCTCTTGATAATCAGCCTTGGTGGGGCCCAAATCCCTACCCCTTGGAAAACTCACTGAGCCTGACATCTGCCTGTAAGCAGCTTTCAGGAAAGATCTCACAAACGCCCACCCAATCTCTCTTGGTAGCAAACTGTCAAATCATGCCCATTTCCTCAAAAGATGGTGGAGGACTTAGCAGCCTCCTATATTGCTCTGAAATTGGAGAATGAAATTCTGCAGGCTCAAGTGCGGTGGCTGATGGAAGAAAATGCTACCCTCCGGGCCCAGATCTCAGAGCTTCAGAAGTCCCAAGCAGCCAAGGAGGATGATCTACTCCGAAAGTCCTCAGAGGCCAAGGAGCCCCAGAAGCTCCCAGAGCACACGAATCCCCCAGCAGCCTGGGAGTCCCAAAAGACCCTAGAGTTCAAGGAGCCCCAGAAGCCACCAGAGCCACAGGAGCTTCCACCCTGGGAACCCCCAGCAGCCTGGGAGCTCCAGGAGGCCCCAGCAGCCCCAGAGTCCCTGGAGCCTCCCGCAACCCAGGAGTCCCAGAAACCTCCAATGGCCCATGAGATCCCAGCAGTCTTGGAGGGCCAGGGGTCTGCAGACACCCAGGATCCCACATCAGCCCAAGAGCCCGAGACTTCAGAACCCCAGGATCCCCCAAATATTGAGAAGCCCCAGGAGGCAACAAAGTGCCAGGAGACTGCAGCACAGCTAGAGTTCCGTGAGCTTCCAGCTCCTCAGGATCTTCTGGAGCCTTCAAATGCCCAGGAATTCCTAGAACTCTCAGCAACCCAGGAGTCCCTGGAGAGTCTAATAGTTGTGGAGACATTGGCAGCTCCAGAGTTTCTACAGGCCCCTATTGGGTTAGAGGGTACAGCTTTCCCCCTGGAATACCCTTTAACTTTCAATGGAGATTCCCAGAAGCTTCCCGAGTTCCTGGTTCAACTGAATAGTTACATGAGAGTCAAAGGGCACCTGTGTACCACTGAGGCAGCCCTGGTGAGCTTTGTTGGCAATTGCTTCTCAGATAAGGCAGGATGGTGGTTCCAGCTCTTACTGGATATCCAAAGCCCCTTACCGGGTCAATGTGAAAATTTCACACATGTGCTCCAGGATACTTTTGATAATCCCGAAAACATGGAAGATGCCAACCAGTGCATCTGTCAACTCTGCCAAGGGGAGGGTCATGTAACAACCCACTTCCACCTTGTTGCTCAAGAGCTGAACTGGGATGAAAACATTCTCTGCATTCAATTTCAAGAAGGGCTTTCCAGTTCTATACGAGATTAACTGTTTCACACAAGCCCAGCCACCAACCTATCTGATCTCATCACTCAGTGCATCAGCCTAGAAGAGAAGTCTGATCCCAATCCATTAGGGAAAAGCTCCTCTGCAGAGGGAGATGGGCCTGAGAGTCCACCAGATGAAAACCAACCTATGCAAGCTGCAATCAACTGTCCACACAACAGTGAAGCTGAATGGGCCCATTGGCGCAAAGGCCACTTATGCCTCTACGGTGGTTATCCTGGTCATTTTGCCAGAGATTGCCCTGTCAAGTCTCATCAAGCCCTGCAGGCAGGAAACTTTGAGACCTGCCAGTAAGGGGGACCCCAGGAGGGCCAATCTACAAATATGCGTCCCCCTCTCTTACAATATCGATGTCTCATACACTATGGCTTACTGTTGAAATCCGACTGAGCTCTGAAAGGAAGACAACAATTCTTTGAGCAAGCAATGGTAGATTCAGGCTCCTACAGAAACAGCATTGATCAGGCTGTGGTTCTTCGAGAGAAGCTGCCCATCGCAGTAATATCTTCCCTCTGATGCTGGAAACTGTCGACAGCCGTCCACTTATTAATGGGCCCATAAATAAGGAAACATCACCTGTCAAAGTTAAAATTGGAAACCATGTAGTGGAGCTCCAGTTTGACATTATTCATGCACCACAATATCCTCTGAATCTTGGAATCTATTGGCTTGAGACACATGACCCAAACGTAGAATGGAGTACCCGCCTTGTGCCCTTTCCATCACGTTATTGCTTTGCTTTGCTACAATTGCTACAATTGCTACATTCCTATGCTTTGCTACAATTGCTTCAGGTACAGGTGGAATAGAAGAAATCTTGATGAAATAATTGCTGGCTAGATCCTGTGTCCTAGTGATTGTTCCTGGCACCCTGTCTTCTGTTACCTCAGCTGTCATCAGCATTTACTGCTCCCTGAATATTCTACTGAACCTCTTGCTGTGTACTAAGGCTACCTGTACAACGACTCTGCCTCTTAGATGATAGACTGAACCTGATGACTTTGAGCTGCTTTTTTTTTTCACTAACTCTGCATGCCTCTATCTCAGAACCCTGCATTCTGCGGAACTGTTTAAATTACAATTTATACTAACAATACACATGAGAATAGATGTTAGAAACTAATAATGAAAAAGCGTAGCTGTTAAACTGACTTGATTTTTTTCTTATCAATATTTTCTATATCATAAAATTGCAACATCTTTTACACAAAGAAAATAAGTTTGTAAGTGATATTTTTTAAAGAATCAATAAATATTAGCAATTTCTACTTGTGTTTGAATTATTTCTTGGCTTAGCTAGAGGAAGAGATAACAAACTAGTAAATTGGGAGGGAGAGAGGGAAATGGAAAATGTTCAAAGTTTAGGGAGGCTCCTAAACATTCCAGGTATAGTGACAGGTCTGCAGATGATGGAGAAATGATGTAGAGGGTAAGATGGAGAGAATAGGGAATGGTTAGGGCTGAAAGTGAGAGTAGGGAATGGTTAGGGCTGAAAGTGAGTGAAGTATGGACGGATTAGGGGAAAGGTAGAGGTAAGACTGAGAAGAGGGTTTTGGGGAGATTGGGAGGAGGTTGAAGAGGGTTTAGAGGAGGATTGGGGTGCTGAAGAGAGGAGTTACGAGAGGGGGAAATTTCTACAAAAATAAAAAGAGCACTGACAAAGACATTGAACAGCTTTGAAGGCAAATGTCTTGGACTTCACAAGTTAACCAAACAAAGAAGTGCATTGGAGCAGGTAATGAGACCACTTCAGTGACCCAGCCCTTCCAGTAAAGTAACAAATTCTTTTTCCCTGCAGCAGGCAAATTTTTCCTAGAACTACAGATTAATCTGCTCTTGCCAATGCACAGAAGGGTGGAAGGAATCAGCTTTTAACCCATGAAGAGTGTTAGTGGCCAACTGTTCCTCTCCTATACATACAAGTTACCCTGCACTGCTTAACCATGCTACTTGCATGACACACATGGAGAGCCAAGCCAAGGAAAGGAACTTATGTCTTTACATGCCTGAGAGGGACTACTGCCTTGACTTAAAAACACACATATCACACACACATAAACACACATACACACACACCAGGGTCCACGGGATGGAAGAGGTAGAAGCTCCAGGTGAGGTGTGAGGAGTGTTCTAAGAAGAACCTAATGCTTTTCCTCTGTGTTTTCAACTTTCCCTTGGGAGCCTCTTGCACTGAGGTTGCTAAAAGTGGACTCTTTCCCTTATTTAGACAAATGTAGACAAAACAGCAAATAAATGATTGTAACCCTAGAAGGTAATGGGGAGAGGCTTACCGTTCATTGGGCCACTAATATGTTCAGCTACAATGTCAGGCATTTAACACACATTAATCATCTCATTACTCCTCAGAACAATCCAGTGAAGCAGTTTGCTCCTGTTTTGGCAATGAGCAAACAGAATCCAAGCAAGGCTAATTCACTTGCCCAAAGCCACACAGCTAGTAAGTGATGAAGACCTGTTTGGCCTCCAAAGCCTTTGCCCTTTTCCCTACAGCATGCCAACCTCCCTAATGCAGTGGTAAGGGCCAAACAAAATTATGGCAGCAGAGACCTAAGTGGGTCCCTTACATTTTCTCCTAAAAATGAGGGGAAAACTCAAAACAAAAGCTTCTAAAGAGTTTGGCTAATAGTTCAATTTCCTATGCTTTGCTAGCACTTCCATTTCCCTGGTTCCTTTATTCTACTGCTAACCCTGTCATCACCCACCAAACTTCCTTTATCATTTCTTGGAAATTTTTCTTTTGTATACCTAATGTCTCAGACCTCTTTCAGATTCCAAGGTGTTTTTAATGAGAGTTGGTGGTCCAGAACAGTTATTTACAGGACCTGTGCATTACATAGCAGCACCACCCCTTGGATTGTCTACCTAACACTTCCATAACCCATCCAAATCCTCTGCAGCCTTAAATTCCACCTCTTCTAGTCCTCACTGGCCTTCCCTTCCTTTCCTGAACAATCAAATGTACTTTGGCTCTATAATTGCTTTGTGATATGTGGAGGATCTTTCCCTAGGTATACGTCTTGTATTTCCCCCACCCTTCCACCCACTTAGCTTAGGTGAAGGGACAGAACGATCTACATCCCTACCCTGGACAGCTAAGTGTAACACAGTGTCTTATACATAAAAGGTTTGACATAGTGCCTGATTCTATGACATTTAATTATCAGAGAAAGGGGCTTATTTGCATACTTTATATAGGCTCTTCTTGCATTTTCTCCTACTCAGTTGCTCATCTTTATTCCTAAAACCAAACACTATTTGTCAATGTGGAATTAAAGAGAGAGAGAGAGAAAAAAAAAAAAAAAACCTTTAAGCAACCATAAAGAAAAAATGCCTCTTATTGGTCAAATTACCCTGGACCTAGGAAGATCAACTGTGTTTGGTTTCCCTGAGACTGAGAGGAGTCATGGGACATAGCGCTTTCTGCACCAAAAATGTGACTGTACCAGGCAAACTGAGATGGCTGGTCAACCTACCTGGACCCTACATTTTTCTATCTGGCTACAGAGGCTTATTTAATTAGAGTACAATTCTTTATTTCACAAACAGGAATAATTATCTAATCACAGAATCACAGATGCTGTAGGTTGAAAAAGATTCAATAAGCCCGCGTCTTAATTTTACAGATTAATGAGCTAAGGACCAGAGAAAGGAAAGTGACTTAACAAAGCTCAGTGTATCCATACCTATTGTTTTCAAATCCTTTGCCCTCTTTTCACCGTGATCCACAATTCTAACCCAACAGTTAAAAATCAAGTCTGTGGTTACCATTCAGTTAGGTACTGTGGACAGTGTTTAAAGTATAACATGAGAGGTTTAAATGTGGTCAAGAACAAAAAAACTAGCAGGCATTACACAGCTAGTATAGGTAGCCAAATGCTAAGTTCTGTGATGGCAACCAATATACTAAACTGAAACATACCAGCTGATGAGACTAATAAAAATTTCCATTTAGTGAGCACCTGCTTTTTGTCGGATATTGTGTTGGGCCATTTAGGTCTTTTCAACTGTCTGCGAAGTAGATATTGTTAGCCCCATTATACAAATCAAATGATTGTAGTCCACTGAAGTGAGGTTACTTGCCAGAGGTCACACTGCTAGGAATTGATAGATTCTAAATACAAACTCTGATCTGTCTCATTCCAAAGCTGAAGTGTCATCCAATGTACCACACTGCTTCTCAGTATGAATGACCTTTACTCTATTAACCACCTTAATAATATTGATTCACTAGACATGAGTACTAGTACCCTAGAAAGGATTTTAATTTGTTAAATTATTCATTACTTTACTGACTCAACAAGCATTTATGGAATGCCTTCTATACATCAGACACAGGCAGGAGAGAAGAGGAGGGAAAAGAGAGAGACAGAAAGGAAAAAATATAACTACAGCATGATTCATTGTTTTTGCTCTCACCACAATTTAAAAGGGGAAGCTGTTGCGTAGTGCAGCACTGTGACATATAAAGGAGAGAGCACTAATTCTCCTTGAACTGAAATGGTGTGTTTTGAGCTGGTTCCTGGAGAAACCTCATTGGAAGCAAGAGGAAGGGCAGGGCTTCCTAGGTTGAGTATGGTGCAAACAAAAAAATCAAGCTGGAGGGAAAAAGCAAGGTGTCTTCAGAAATAATTCTATGTCACTGGAGAGTAAAGACGTGTGTGTGTGTGTGTGTGTGTGTGTGTGTGTGTGTGTATGTGGAGGGTGAAGGTGGGGAGATGAAGCTTTAGGTTAAAGACATTATCTACCTAATAATAGCTAAGGAGTTCAAACTTTATCCTGTGAGTGATTTAGACTAAGATATTTTTCTTTCTTTTTTTCTGTTGTAGATATGATTGTGTTTTTCTCTCCTGCTATGAAATACTGCACAATTATTTCAACAAATTTATATGTATCAGGAGTTTATAACATAAAAATTGGAGGTTGGCCCCTTTCTCTATCTCACAAACTCAGAGTAAGAAAGAAACCTGATTAGTTTGTATTTTAATAATTTTATGAGAATATAGAAAATGATTAAAAAAAAGTGAGTGACAAAGTGTGCCTATTCTTTTTATCTTCTTAGATTTGATGAAGTTGAGTTCAAACCATCAAAAGAAAAATACTAAAAATAAATTAAACTCAACTTTCATCAAGTATTTATTTTGAGGGCTTACTGTAAGCAAGGCACTGAAGTAAACATAAACATATTCAGGACAACATTCCTACCATCAATTATTTTACAATCTAATAATGGACAAAGGATCATGAATAATGAGAAACTACCGTTTCATTTGGACCTCATCAGTTTCAAACATTTTAAATAGTCTCTAAGTGAAGTCATTCTTTTTTAAAAGAAATATTTTTAATATTTGGCACAGAGGAAAACAGTTCCCTCTTTAGTCAACTTTTCTAAGTTGACACTTCAAGAAGAAAATGATGTCTATGTATTTTTGTACTCTCCCTTTCTGGTTTGCTTTCTTAAACAAATATTTTGTAATTTATGATATTAAAGTGTGCCTGGAATATTTATGGTCACTCTGTAGAAGGATTTACATGTGTTTCAGTTCATAAAGTACCTGTGTAAGTCTGTTTTTAAAAGGTTTTGTAGGAATAGATAATTTTAAAAATTCTTAATGCAGTAAATTTGATACGTAACATTCTACTAGATATCAAATATTGAATGACAAGAACAATATAGTGATCAAAGTACTAGGTATCAAGAGATTAAGATTGAACTCCTAGGTTTGCCACTTACTAGCTGTACAACCTACTTCATTTAATAAATGAGGATAATAATATTTGCTTTCTCTACCCAGCAAAGTTCACAAAAGCATCAAATGAGAAAACTCATGATAAAAAGCATTTAGAAAATTGACAATGCTGTATAAATAAAAGATACCATTATAATAACTGATCTTTGTTAAAGCAACCCCAAGAATCTTGAAAATACCAAAATGCCTGTTTAAATTTATTTCAACTCCACAGACATCTATACCTAGTAAATACCTCTTATATGTCAGGTACTCTTTATTGTCAATCAAAGCAAGATTCAATTAGGATTTATATAATTATTGTATTGAGTAGTTTTTTAGTATTCCTACAGTCAAAGCCCTGGCACATATAACAGCACTCTCCCAGAATACTTTATGATCTAAAACGTCAATTTCTTCTTGGGGCATTTCAACTAGATGATAACTTACTATAATTGGTCTGAGCTTGTTGTTGTTTTTTTTTAATCTATTTAGCACAACATAGAGAAAACATGTCAGCACAGACTAATCTGTGTGTTCCCATCAATAAAAATAACTTAAGAAAAATAAAACTCACAGTTGTCTTTTTCATTTATAGTTTTCTAAGTAAAAATAATTGAAAGTTAAAAGGTCAAACCTTACTGGCCTCTAAATAAATCACAATGTCTGCAGGAAATAATTGCCATCATTATTTAACATGAATAACAGGATCTCACCTCGGTTATTATTTTGCCTCAAAGTGATTCAGATGTGTGAGAAAGTTTGGTGAAGGGTTTTAGTCTCAAGAATGTGGAACATATTCAAACTCTGTCTGTAGAGAAGTGGGGGAGGGTAACAAATGCCAACAGTAGTCAACTAAATGCATCTGACTTGGCTCAAATGTACTATTATGTATTCCAATACAGATGAAAATGGAATACAGCACAGAAACAGAACGGCCATGTGTGCACAAGACATCTGGCAACCTAAATTTCACATGAGTAGAAGAAAGCATGAAATTTTATAACCACAAAGAACAGAATGTCTGAAATGCTATAGCTCAGTTCACTGCTTTTCTTAGTCTTTCACATTGCATTTTTCCTGTCAGTTACACCACAGATACCACATAATAGGCTGCAAGTGAATCAACTGCACTACCAGTGAAGTTCTGATTATTCGAAGAAAAGCTGGCTGAACACCAGTAAATTAAAGGAATTCCCAAACAGCTAAATACCAAATATTATCCTTAAAGTTTCTAATTAAAAATTGCAATAAGAAGCATTTCTCCTCACTGACTTTCCATAAGGGGAAAAAAGAATGGGTCAGAAAGCCTTACACTCATTTAATAACTGTGAAAAGCCTTTTCAAACAATAAAGATACTATTTTACAGAGGAAGAATGAACAGACAGGCAAGAGCTAAGTAACTTTAATCAGACTGCATGATGAAGTCCAGCGAAGAGCACAGGAACAATCAGGATTCCTAGATTTTAGTTTTAGTTTCTAACTTGCCCTATGACCTTGGATTAGTTAATTGATCTCTTTTCTGAAACTCAGTTTCTTCACAGGAAAAATTATGATAGTAATGTCCATGCTGTTTACCTTTATAAAATATTGCAGAGTAATTTGTTCACTGAACATTTGTTAAATTCCAATTATATGTCAGACACTGGGATAGGCTCAAATGAGATAACAAATATCAAAAGAGCAACCCCAGATATAAGCGAGAATATTATTATTGCTCTAAAGGCTACCTAACCCTCCAAAAGAATATAACTTTTGCAGAGAGAATTAATAAACCGAGACTTCAGTATTACATTTCCTTTTGTATTTTTTATTGTAAGAAATTTCGATTGTTACCTCATACCTGTCTAACCTATAAAAATTAACAGAATTACATAAGAATTTTTTTCCTCCCTACCAGATGTGCAAGCTCTCAGGTTGGTTATCATTTAAAAGAATGCAAACATGTACACTGCATAGCAACTATCACTGTTACTACTAGTTCTGTTCAGTCATTTTTTTTTTTTTTTTGCATACTCATAAATAAGAGAAAAGGGACCTAACAGGTAGTGAGCACCTATTGTTGGCCACACTCTGTGGGGTACTTTACCTATAAAATCTCATGTAATCCTAACAAACATTTAGCATAGTATATATTATTCTTCCCATTTTATAGATCCAGAAGCTCAGACAAACTCAAATTTGTCTCTCTCAAATCCTGTGCTTTTTCTAGCTCTTAGAAAGAATACTGGAGCTGGAATGGGCTATATTTATAGATACAAAACCTGCAGTCCAGAGAAGTCAGATTCTCCACACAGGCCACACAGCAAGTTAGTGGCAGAACCAAATCTAGAATGCATGTCTTTTGTTTTCTGGTCTAATGTATTTTCCCAATAAATTTCACTAAATTAATATTGTGTCAACTTAAACATATTCACCAAATATAAAAAGTTAATTAAATGAATAAGAAGTTAAGTGGTATCATCCTTAAAGTTTCTAGTTAAAAATTGTTTTAAACAGAAACAAAATTTGAAAGGAAAATATATTTTTTATATATAAACCAAGTTTAAAAGGAAAACATTTTATATATGAATGAAGTTTTTCATTTTTGTTTATATTTCGGTTCAGCTAGTAGTTTCCTGCTTTTCCTTGTGTATATATATATATATTTTTTTTCAGTAAGTTTTTGGGGAACAAGTGGTATTTGTTTACATGAATAAGTTCTTTAGTAGTGATTTCCGAGATTTTGGTGCACCCATCACCCAAAGAGCGTACACTGTGCCCAGTGGGTACTCTTTTATCCTTCACCACCATCTCACCCTTCTCCCTGAGTCTCCAAAGTCTATTGTGTCCTTCTCATGCTTTTGTGTCCTCATAGCTTAGATTGCACTTATAACTGAGAACATATGATGTTTGGTTTTCCATTCCTGAGTTACTTCACTTACAGTAATGGTCTCCAACTCCAACAGATTGCTGTGAATGCCATAGTTTCATTGCTTTTTAAGGCTGAGTAGTATTCCATGGCATATACATATCACATTTTCTTTAACCAACTGTTGATTGATAGGCATTTGAACTACTTCCATATTTTGTCAATCGCGAATTGTGCTGCTACAAACAAACATGTGCACGTGTATTTTTCATATAATAACATATTTTTCTCTGGTTAGATACCCAGTAGTGGGATTGCTGGATCAAATTGTAGGTTTACATTTTGTTCTTTAAAGAATCTCCGTAAAGTTTTCTTTTTTCTTTTTTAATTATTATTATACTTTAAGTTCTAGGGTACATGCGCATAACACGCAGGTTTGTTACATATGTATACTTGTGCCATGTTGCTGTGCTGCACCCATCAACTCGTCAGCACCCATCAACTCATCATTTACATCAGGTATAACTCCCAATGCAATCCCTCCCCCCTCCGCCCTCCCCATGATAGGCCCCGGTGTATGATGTTCCCCTTCCCAAGTCCTAGTGATCTCATTGTTCAGTTCCCACCTATGAGTGAGAACATGCGGT
>NW_012102115.1:59296-71242 GCF_000951045.1 Mandrillus leucophaeus
CGCTGATACTCTTTCTTCCAGTTGATCGAGTCAGTTACTGAAGCTTGTGCATTTGTCACGTATTTCTCGTGTCATGGTTTTCATCTCTGCCCATTCGTTTATGGCCTTCTCTGCATTAATTATTCTAGTTATCAATTCTTCCACTCTTTTTTCAAGACATTTAGTTTCTTTGCGCTGGGTACGTAATTCCTTCTTTAGCTCTGAAAAGTTTGATGGACTGAAGCCTTCTTCTCTCATCTCGTCAAAGTCATTCTCCGTCCAGCTTTGATCCGTTGCTGGCGATGAGCTTCGTTCCTTTGGAGGGGGAGATGCGCTCTTATTTTTTGAATTTCCAGCTTTTCTGCCCTGCTTTTTCCCCATCTTTGTGGTTTTATCTGCCGCTGGTCTTTGATGATGGTGACGTATTGATGGGGTTTTGGTGTGGGTGTCCTTCCTGTTTGTTAGTTTTCCTTCTACCAGTCAGGACCCTCAGCTGTAGGTCTGTTGGAGATTGCTTGAGGTCCACTCCAGACCCTGTTTGTCTGGGTGTCAGCAGCAGAGGCTGCAGAAGATAGAATACTGCTGAACAGTGAGTGTACTTGTCTGATTCTTGCTTTGGAGGTTTCCTCTCAGGGGTGTACTCCACCGTGTGAGGTGTGGGGTGTCGGTCTGCCCCTAGTGGAGGATGTCTCCCAGTTAGGCTACTCAGGGGTCAGGGACCCACTTGAGCAGGCAGTCTGTCCGTTCTCAGATCTCAGCCTCTGTGTTGGGAGATCCACTGCTCTCTTCATAGCTGTCAGACAGGGTCGTTTGCGTCTGCAGAGATTTCTGTTGCTTTTTTTGTTGTTGTTGTTGTTGTTGTTTAACTGTGACCTGTCCCCAGAGGTGGAGTCTACAGAGACTGGCAGGCCTCCTTGAGCTGCTGTGAGCGCCACCCAGTTCTATCTTCCCAGTGGCTTTGTTTACCTACTTAAGCCTCAGCAATGGCGGGCACCCCTCCCCCAGCCTCGCTGCTGCCTTGCCAGTAGATCACAGACTGCTGTGCTAGCAATGAGAAAGGCACCGTGGGCTTGGAATCCTCCTGGCCAGGTGTGGGATATAATCTCCTGGTGTGCCCATTAGCTTAAAGCGCGGTATTGGGGTGGGAGTTACCCGATTATCCAGGTGTTGTTAGTCTCAGTTCCCCTGGCTAGGAAAAGGGATTCCCTTTCCCCTTGCGCTTCCCAGGTGAGGCGATGCCTCGCCCTGCTTCAGCTCTCGCTGGTTGGGCTGCAGCAGCTGACCAGCACCGATTGTTCAGCACTCCCTAGTGAGATGAACCCAGTACCTCAGTTTCAAATGCAGAAATCACCTGTCTTCTGTGTCGCTGGTGCTGGGAGCTGGAGACTGGAGCTGTTCCTATTCGGCCATCTTGCTCCGCCCTCCTACAGTTTTCCATACTGGTTGTCCTGGTTTACATTCCCACTAGTAGTGCAAAAGTGTTCCCTTTTCACCACATCCACACTGACATCTATTATTTTTTTATTTTTTAAATATGCCCATTCTTCCGGGAGTATAGTGATATTGCACTGTGGTTTTCATTTGCATTTCTCTGATCATTAGTGATGTTGAGTACTTTTTCATGTTTGTTGGCCATTTGTATGTCTTCTTTTGAGAATTTTCTGTTCATGTCCTTAATCTACTTTTTGATGGAATTTTTTTTTTCTTGCTGCTTTGTTTGAGTTCTTTGTTTATTCTGGATATTAGTCCTTCATTGGATGCATAGTTTGTGAAGATTTTTATTTTTCTGTGGGTTGTCTGTTTACTCTGCTGATTATTTCCTTTGCCAGGCTGAAGCTTTTTAGTTTAAATCCTGTATATTTATCTTTGCTTTTGTTGCATTTGCATTTGGGTTCTTGGTCATGAAGTCCTACCTAAGCCAGTATCTGGAAGGGTTTTGCCAATGTTATCTTCTAGAATTTTTATGGTTTCAGGTATTAGATTTAAGTCTTTGATTCATCTTGTGTTGATTTTTGTATAAGGTGAGAGATGAGGATCCCGTTTCATTCTTGTACATGTGGCTTGCCAATTATCCCAGCACCATTTGTTGAATAGGGTGTCCTTTCCCCACTTTATGTTTTTGTTTGCTTTGTCAAAGATCAGTTGGCCATAAGTATTTGGCTTCATCTCTGGGCTATTTATTCCGTTCCATTGGTCTATGTGCCCAATTTATACCATTACCATGCTCTTTTGGTGACTATGGCCTTATAATACAGTTTGAAGTCAGGTAGTGTGATGTCTCCAGCTTAATTTTTTTTGCTTAGTCTTGTTTGGCTATGCAGACTCTTTTTTGGTATCATATCAATTTTGGGATTGTTTTTTCTAGTTCTATGAATAATGATGGTGGTATTTTGATGGGAATTGCATTGAATATGTAGATTGCTTTTAGCAGTGTGGTTATTTTCACAATGTTGATTCTTACCACCCATGAGCATGGCCTGTGTTTCCATTTGTTTGTGTCATACATGATTTATTGCAGGAGTATTTTGTAGTTTCTTTCTAGAGGTCTTTCGACTCTTTGGTTTCACATATTCCTAAGGTTTGTTGCTGTTGTCGTTTGCAGCTATCAGAAAAGTGGTTGAGTTCTTGATTTGATTCTCAACTTGGTCACTGTTGGTGTATAGCAGGACTACTGATTGCTGTATATTAATTTTGTGTTCTGAAATTTTGTTGAATTCATTTACCAGTTCTAGGAACTTTTTGGAGGAGTCTTTAGGGTTTTCTAGGTATACAATCGTGTCATCAGCAAACAGCAACAAAGTGACTTCCTCTTTACCAATTTGGATGCCCTTTATTTCTTTCTCTTGTCTGATTGCTCTGCCTAGAACTGCCAGTATTATGTTGAATAGAAGTGGTAAAAGTGGGCATCCTTGTCTTTTTCCATTTCTCAGGAAGAATGCCTTCAATTTTTCTCCACTCAGTACAATGGTGACTGTGGGTCTGTCACAGATGGCTTTTATTACCTTAAGGTATGTCCTTTCTATGCTAATTTTGCTGAGGGTTTTAATCATAAAAGAAAATACAGGATTTTGCCAAATACCTCTTCTGCATCTATTGAGATGATCATGTGATTTTTTTGTTTTTAATTCTGTTAATATGATATATCACATTTACTGACTTAAAATGTTAAATCATCCCTGCATCACTGTTATGAAACCCACTTGATAATGGTGGATTATCGGTTTGCTATGCTGTTGAATTCAGTTAGCTAGTATTTTGTTGAGGATTTTTGCATCTATATTCATCAGAGATATTGTTCTGTAGGTTTCTTTTTTGGTTATGTCATTTCCTGGTTTGGGTATTAGAGTAATACGGGTTTCACAGAATGACTTAGGAAGGATTTCCTCTTCCTCTATCTTTTGGAATAGTGTCAATAGGATTGGTACAAATTCTTCTTTGAATGAGAGAATTTAGCTGTGAATCTATCTGGTCCTTGACTTTTTTTCCCTGTTGGTAACTTTTTAATTACCGTTTCAATCTCGCTGTTTGTTATAGGTCTGTTCAGTTTCTACTTCTTCGTGGTTTAATCTAGGAGGGTTGCATATTTCCAGGAATTTATTCTTCTACTCTAGGTTTTCTGGCTTATGCAAATAAAGGTGTTCATAGTAACCTTGAATGATCTTTTGTATTTCTGTGGTATTGGTTGTAAAATCATCACCTGTTTCATTTCTAATTGATCTTATTCAGATCTTCTCTTTTTTTCTTGGTTAATCTCTCTAATGGTGTCTCAATTTTATCTTTTCAAAGAACTAGCATTTCTTTCATTTATCTTTTGTAGTTTTTTCTTCAATTTCATTTAGTTCTGCTCTGATCTTTGTTATTTCTTTCCTTTGGCTTGGTTTGGGTTTGTTTGTTCTTGTTTCTCTAGTTCCTTGAGGTGTGACCTTAGATTTTCTATTAGTGCTCTTTCTGACTTTTTGATGTAGATATTTAATGCTATGAACTTTCTTCTTAGCACTGGCCTTCCTGTATCCCAGAGGTTTTAATAGCTTTTTCACTATTATAGTTCAGTTCAAATAATTTTTAATTTCCATCTTGATTTCATTGTTGACCCAACAATCATTGACGAGCAGGTTATTTACTTTCCATGTATTTGCATGGTTTTAGGAGTTACTTTTGGAGTTGATTTCCAATTTCTCCAATTTTATTCCATTGTGACCTGAGAGAGTACTTGACATAATTTTGATTTTCTTATATTTATTGAGACTTGCTTTGTAACCTATCATATGGTCAGTCTTGAAGAATGGTCCATGTGCTGATGAATAGAATGTATGTTCTGTAGTTGCTGGATAGAATGTTCTGTAAATATCTTTTGAGTTCATTTGTTCTAGGGTATAATTTAAGTCTATTGTTTGTTTGTTGATTTTCTTTCTTGAGGACCTGTCCAGTGCTGTCAGGGGAGTATTGAAGTCCCCCATTATTATTATGTTGCTGTCTATCTCATTTCTTAGGTCTAGTAGTAATTGATAAATCTGTGAGTTCTAGTGTTAGGTGCATATACACACATATACACACACATACACATACACACACATAAGATTGTGATCTTTTCTCTTGGACTAGTTTTTTTTATCAATATATAATATCCCTGTTTGTTTTTTATTACTGCTGTTGCTTTAAAGTTTCTTTGGTCTGATGTAAGAGTAGCTGTTCCTGCCCGCTTTTGGTGTCCATTTTCATGGAATGTCTTTTTCCACTCCCTTAACTTAGGTTTGCATGAGTCCTTATGTGTCAGGTGAGGGAGACAGCAGATACTTGTTTGCTGAATTATTATCCATTATGCTATTCTGTATCTTTTAAGTGGAGCATTTAGTTCATTTACATTCAATGTTAGTATTGAAATGTGAGGTACTATTCTATTCATTGTGCTAGTTGTTATCTGAGTACCTTTTTTTTTTCATTGTGTTATTATGTTATAGGGCCTGTGACATTTATGCTTTAAAAAGATTCTATTTTGGTGTATTTTTAGGATTTTTTCAAGATTTAGAGCTCCTTTTAGGAGTTCTTGTAGAACTGGCTTGGAAGTGGCAAATCCTCTCAGGACTTATTTCTCTGAAAAAGACTCTCTTTCCTTCATTTATGAAGCTTAGTTTCACTGGATACAAAATTCTTGGGTGATTATTATTTATTATTATTATTATACTTTATGTTCCAGGGTACATGTGCACAATGTGCAGGTTTGTTACATATGTATACATGTGCCATGGTGGTATGCTGCACCCATTAACTCGTCATTTACATTAGGTATATCTCCTAATGCTATCCTTTCCCCTCCCGCCACCCCACAACAGGTCCCAGTGTGTGATGTTCCCCTTCCTGTGTCCAAGTGGTCTCAATGCTCAGTTCCCACCTATGAGTGAGAACATGCGGTGTTTGGTTTTCTGTTCTTGTGACAGTTTGCTGAGAAGGATGGTTTCCCGCTGAATCCATGTACCTACAAAGGACATGAACTCATCCTGTTTTATGGCTGCATAGTATTCCATGGTGTATATGTGCCACATTTTCTTAATCCAGTCTGTCACTGATGGACATTTGGGTTGGTTCCAAGTCTTTGCTATTGTGAATAGTGCCACAATAAACATACATGTTCATGTGTCTTTATACCAGCATGATTTGTAATCCTTTGGGTATATACCCAGTAATGGGATGGCTGGGTCAAATGGTATTTCTAGTTCTAGATCCTTGAGAAATCGCCACACTGTCTTCCACAATGATTGAACTAGTTTACAGTCCCACCAACAGTGTAAAAGTGTTCCTATTTCTCCACATCCTCTCCAGCACCTGTTGTTTCCTGACTTTTTAATGATCACCATTCTAACTGGTATGAAATGGTATCTCATTGTGGTTTTGATTTGCATTTCCCTGATGGCTAGTGATGATGAGCATTTTTTCATGTGTCTGTTGGCTGCATAAATGTCTTCTTTTGAGAAGTGTCTGTTCATATCCTTTGCCCACTTTTTGATGGGGTTGTTTGTTTTTTTTTCTTGTAAATTTGTTTGAGTTCTTTGTAAGTTCTGGATATTAGCCTTTTGTTAGATGAGTAGATTGCAAAAATTTTCTCCCATTCTGTAGGCTTCCATGTAGTTGAGTGGTTTTGATTGAGTTTCTTATTCCTGAGTTCTAGTTTGATTGCAGTATGGTCTGAGAGACAGTTTGTTATAATTTCTGTTCTTTTACATTTGCTGAGGAGTGCTTTATTTCCAACTATGTGGTCAATTTTGGAATAAGTGCGATGTGGGTGCTGAGAAGAATGTATATTCTGTTAATTTGGGGTGGAGAGTTCTGTAGATGTCTATTAGGTCTGCTTGCTGCAGAGATGAGTTCAATTCCTGGATATCCTTGTTAACTTTCTGTCTGTTGATCTGTCTAACGTTGACGTTGATCTGTCTAATGTTGACAGTGGTGTGTTGAAGTCTCCCATTATTATTGTGTGGGAGTCTAAGTCTCTTTGTAAGTCTCTAAGGACTTGCTTTATGAATCTGGGTGCTCCTGTATTGGGTACATATATATTTAGGATATTTAACTCTTCTTGTTGAATTGATCCCTTGACCATTATGTAATGGCCTTCTTTGTCTCTTATGATCTTTGATGGTTTAAAGTCTGTTTTATCAGAGACTAGGATTGAAACCCCTGCCTTGTTTTGTTTTCCATTTTCCTGGTAGATCTTCCTCCATCCCTTTATTTTGAGCCTGTGTGTGTCTCTGCAAATGAGATGGGTCTCCTGAATAGAACAAACTGATGGGTCTTGACTCTTTATCTAATTTGCCAGTCTGTGTCTTTTAATTGGAGCATTTAGCCCATTTACATTTAAGGTTAATATTGTTATGTGTGAACTTGATCCTGTCATTATGATGTTAACTGGTTATTTTGCTCGTTAGTTGATGCAGTTTCTTCTTAGAATCGATGGTCTTTACATTTGGCATGTTTTTGCAGTGGCTGGTAATGGTTGTTCCTTTCCATGTTTAGTGCCTCCTTCAGGAGCTCTTGTAGGGCAGGCCTCCTGGTGACAAAATCTCTCAGCATTTGCTTGTCTGTAAAGGATCTTATTTCTCCTTCACTTATGAAACTTAGTTTGTCTGGATATGAAATCCTGGGTTGAAAATTCTTTTCTTTAAGGATGTTGAATATTGGCCCACACTCTCTTCTGACTTGTAGAGTTTCTGCCAAGAGATCCGCTATTAGTCTGATGGGCTTCCCTTTGTGTGTAACCCGACCTTTCTCTCTGGCTGCCCTTAACATTTTTTTCATTCATTTCAACTTAGGTGAGATTACTGTTTTATTTAAGGAGGCAAAATGTAAGACCCCAATCCCTTCTTTCTTGTAGAGTTTGTGCTGAGCAATCTACTGATAAGCTAATAGTTATTCTTTTATAGGTTATTTGATGCTTTTGCCTCACAGCTCTTAAGACGTTTTTCTGTTTCTTTGCTTTAGATATCCTGATGACTATGTGCCTAGCTGATGATCTTTTATGGGATAAACTTTCCAGGTGTTCTTTGAGCTTCTTATATTTGAATGTTTAGATATCTAGCAAAGCTGGGGAAGTTTTCCTCAATTACTCCCTTAAATATGTTTTCCAAACTTTTAGATTTCTGTTCTTCCATGGGAACACCAATTATTCTCAGGTTTGATCATTCAACATAATCCCAAACTTCTTGGAGGTTTTGTTCACTTATTTTTTATTCTTTTTTCTTTGTCTTTGTTGGATTGGGTTAATTCAAAAGCCTTGTTTTCGAGCTCTGATTTTCTTTCTTCTACTTGTTCAATTCTATTGTTCTGACCTTCCAGTGCATTTTGCATTTCTCTAAGTGTGTCCTTCATTTCGAGAACTTGTAATTCTTTTTTATTTATGTATCTTTTTCACTGGAGATTTTTCCATTCATGTCCTGTATCTTTCTTTTTTATTTCTTTAAATTGAACTTCACCTTTCTCTGGTGCCTCCTTGATTAGCTTAATAATTGACCTTCTGAACTCTTTTTCTGGCAATTCAGGGATTTCATCTTAGTTTGGATCAATTGCTGGTGAGCTAGTGTGATTTTTTCAGGTTGTTAAAGAACCTTATTTTGTCATTCACATTACCAGAAATCTTTTTCTGTTTCTTTCTCATTTGGGTAGACTAGGTCAGAGGAAAGAGCTGGTGCTCAAGGGCTGATGTTCTGGTTATTTTGTCCTACAGGGTGCTCCCTTGATGTGGTTCTCTCCTCTTTTCCCTTGATGTGGTTCTCTCCTCACTACAGTGTGGCTTCCTAAGAGTCACACTCTAGTGATTGTTATTTGTCTTCTTGATCTAGGCACCCAGTGGGGCTTCCAGGTTCTGGGCTGGTACTGGAGAGTGTCTGTGAAGAGTCCTGAGATGTGATCTGTCTTTAGGTCTTTCAGCCATGGATATCAACACCTGCTTCAATGGAGGTAGCAAGGGAGTGAAGTGACTCTGTGAGGGTCCTTGGTTGTATTTTTATTAACTGCACTGATTTTGTATTGGTTGACCTCTACCCAGGATGTGGCATTTTCAAGGGTGCATGAGGTGGTGGGCAGGCCATAGAGCTTCCAAAAGATTATGTCCTTTATCTTCAGCTACCAGGCAAGTAGAGTAAGACCATCGGTTAGGGGAATGTTATGCATGTCTGAGCTCAGATTCTCCTTGGGTGGAGCTTGCCATAACTGCTGTGGGGGGTGGGGGTGTGGTTCCCAGGTCAATGGAGTTGTGTTCCCAGGGGTATTATGGCTGCTTCTGCTGTGTCACACAGGTCACCTGGGAAATGGGGGAAGGCTAGCAGCCACAGGTCTCATCCAGCTCCCATGCAGCCCACAGCCTGAAAAGCCACTCTCACTCCCACCTTGCCCACTCCCACCAGTACACTGAGTTTATTTCCAGGCTGCCAGTGAGCAGGGCTGAGAACTTGCTCCAGGCTACAAGTCTTCCAGCTGAGAAAGCAAGCAGACTCACAGTTCCTCAGCTGTACCACAGAGCCTGCAGCAGCAATCCACCTCCTTCAAAGGGTCTATGGTTTCTCTCAGCCCTTCTGGTATTTCCTGCAGTAGTTCTTGGAGCAAAGTTCACAACGTGAGTCTCCACATGCTACTGAATTTGTCTGAGTGGGAGCTACAAGTTAGTCCTGCCTCCTATCCACCATTTTTTCCCTCTTCTGCGTTTCTTAAATCGTTTTATAAACTGATTTTATTAGTTTTTTAAGTGAAATAAAAAGCATTGTCAAAAAATGCAATTTAAAGACATTCCACACAACATGATATGCCAATTAGACATGAAAGACAACTATACTACATCCAACAATAATACAATACACATTCTTCAAGCAAACATAGAACATTCTCCAGAATAAATCATATGCTACATCATAAAATATGCACCAATAAATTTCAAAATATTGAAATCATAATTCATGTGTTTTCTGGCCATAAGAAAATGAAATTAGAAATCAGTTGGAGAAGAAAATTAGGAAATTTCATAAACATGTGGAAATTAACGTTCTCCTAAATAACCAATGCATCAAGAAGAAATCGAAAGCAAAATTAGAAAACTCTTTCAGGTGAAGAAGATGTAATACATATCATAACAAAACTTACGGGATGCAACAGAAATAGTCATTAGAGAGAAATGTATAGCTGGGAAAGCTTATATTATTTTTAAAAGGTCTCAAATCAATAAACTAACTTTTTGCCTTAAAAAACAAATCAAAGATATGCAAACTAAACTCTAGCAGGCAGAAGGAAGAACAAAATAATTAGAGCAGAAACTAACTAACATAGAACAGAAAAACAATAGAGAAAATTAATAAATCCAAAATTTGGTTATTTGAAAAGATCAAACTAGCAATCTTTTAAATAGACTGGACAAGAAAAAAGAACACTCAAATAATTAAAATCTGGAATGAAAGGGGGCATTACTATTGAATTTATAGCAATAAAAAGTATTGTAGGAGAATGAAAAATTGGATGCCAATGATTATATAACCTGGATGAAAAGCCCAAATTCCTAGAAAGACATAAACTACTGGAACAAATTCAAGAAGATATGAAAAATCTGAATAGATTTCTACTATAACAAGTAAAGATGTTGAATTGTGAATTTTAAAACTTACCACAATGGAAGGTCAAGTACCCGATGGCTTCACTACTGAATTCTACCCAAACATTTAAAAATGAATTAAGACCATTCTACAAAAAGTCTTCTAAAAAGTTAGAGAAAAGGCAGCACTGTTCAGCTCATTTTATGACAGTCTTAAATTCATATCCAAACCACATGAACACATAAAAAGAACACTATAGACCAATATCCCTTATCAATATAGATGCAAAAATTTTCAGTAAAATACTAGTAACCCTAATCCAGCAATATATAAAAAGGATTATGTTACATAATTTAGTGAGACTTATCCCAGGAAGGCAAGATCATTTCAACATCTGAAAATCAATAACCATGATACATTATACTAATAGAATAAAGAACAAACACTACATAATTCTCTCAGTAGATAAAGAATAAGTATTTGAAAAAATCCAACAACTCCTAATGATAAAGTAGCCAACATGCTAAAAACTACAAAGGAAATTCATCAAGATAAGGCATCTATAAAAATTCCACAATAATCATCACACTTCATGGTGAAAAATTAAATGATTTCCCTCTAAGAACAGGCAGCAGACAACAATATTTTCTCCCATCACTTCCATTCAACATTGTAGTGGAGGTTCTAGAAAGAGAAATGAGACAAGAAAATAAAATAAAAACATCAATATTAGAAAGGAAGAAGTAAAACTGGCTCTAGATGACATGATCTTTTGTATACAGAAAATCCTATGGAATGCAATAAAAGTATTATAATAAATAAATGAACTCAACAAGGTTGCTATATTGATACATGGTCACTATAAAAAATCAGCTATAATTTTACACATTGGCAACAAATATTTCTAAAATTACGAAAATGATCTTATATATATAATAGCAGGAAAAATATCTAGGAATAAATTTAATGAAATAAATGCAAGATTTGTACCCTGAAAACTACAAACCATGGTTCAAAGATATTTTAAAAGGCTGAAATAAATAAAAAGGCATACAACATACATAGATCACAGCACTTAATATTGTTAAGATGAAAATATTCTCCAAATTGATCAATAAGTTCAACACAGTCTTATATAATAAAAGGATCCCAGATGTCTTCTTTGCAGAAATTAACAAGCTTGCTCTAAAATTTATATGGAAATGCAAGGGAGCCAGAACAGCCAAAATCATTTTGAAAAAGAAGAGCAAATTTGGAGAACTTACAATTCATGATTTCAAAGTGTATAGCAAAGCTACAGATGTCAAGACAGTAGAGTCCTGGCATAGAATAAACATATATATCAATGAAACTGCATTGAGAACCCAGAAGTAAACCCTTATATTCATGGTCAATTGATTTAAACAAGAATACCAAAACAGTTGATTGGGGAAAGAAAAGTCTTCAACAAATGTTACTGGGACAATTGACTATCCACATGAAAAAGAATGAAGTTGGACCCCTACCCCAAACCATGCATAAAACTAACTCAAAATATATTGAAGACCTAAATATATGAGCTGAACTGTAAAACTGTTAGAAGAAAATATGAGTAAACTTTTATGATGATGAGTTAGGTAATGGTTTCTTTGAGATGACACCAAAAACATAAGGAACAAGGTAAAACAAAGGAGAAATTTGTCTGCGTCAACATTGAACATTTTGTGCTTCAAAAGAAATCATGGGCAAAGACTTCATGTCTAAAACACCAAAAGCAACAGCAGCAAAAGCCAAAATTGACAAATGGGATCTCATTAAACTAAAGAGCTTTTGCACAGCAAAAGAAACTACCATCAGAGTGAACAGGCAACCTACAGAATGGGAGAAAATTTTTGCAATCTACTCATCTGACAAAGGGCTAATA
>NW_012102115.1:71897-81210 GCF_000951045.1 Mandrillus leucophaeus
AAAAAAAAAAAAAAAAAAAGAAAAGCCAGTGGTCCGGCCCCTTACGGGAAGAAATATCCTTCTGAAAGTACCTGATATTCAACAGGGGTCTCTGGAGGCAGAGGTTACAGTGACCCAAAATTGTGCCAGTGCACTCCAGCCTGGGCAACAGAGTGAAAAAAAAAAAAAAAAAAAAAAAAAAAGAAAGTGAAACAACAACCACAGAGTGAAAATGTAAAATGGTGCAGCCACTTTGGAAAACAGTTTGGCGGGACTTCACAAAGTTAAACATAGAGTTACCATATGACCTAAAGTTGAAAACATGTTCACATAATGACTTGTACTGAAACATTTGTGGCAGCAGTATTTATAACAGCCAAAAAGTGGAAACAAACCCAAATGTTCCTAACTAGTGAATGGAGAAACAAAATATATAATCTATACGATGGAAAATTATTCAGAAGCACCAAGATGACTAACTAGAAGCAACTAATCTGTGCTGCTCTCAGGGAGAGGAGAAAAATAGTTAAGAAACATTAACTCTTCAAGTGGATTGTCCAGAAGGCCGTGTTGGGGTTCATCAAGTCAGCAATGGTGACTGACAAAGAGCAGAGAAGAATGAGACAAGACAGTAACCCACCAATTTTGGTTCAGATCCAGGGAAAGCTCCCTAACATTGGGAAAGAGTGAGTGAGTGAGAGCCCCTTGGGACCTACACTTGTGCCATGGACCTTTGCAAGCCTGGGCACAGGAAATCTCCCCTGACACCCCTGTGCCTCCAAAGTGACACAGAGAGATATCTGAAGTCTAATCAGAGTCACCACTCATGCCTATATGGCACCCCACAGGCTTTGGATCCCTGAGCATCCCAGTGCCAACTGCTGTAGTTCCACCAAGGAAGGTTGTGCTCTCTTATGTGCCCCTTGGATAAGAACCACATTCACAGTGCTAAGGAGCAGATAGATTTTAGGCCCCACCACCACTGCACCTTATCAGACCAGGCTCACTAACTTGAGACACTGGTGAAGTTACCCCACCTCTCCACTCCCACACGTGGAGCCCTTCAGCTGGTCACAGCTCTCCATTGCTCTGGGATAGAGCAAAGAGCCGCAGAACAGCCCTGTGCCTCCAGCATGCTGCAGCTGCCATATGCAAAAGCAGCCAGACTCATCTCCCCTGACCTCACTCCCCTCCAGGTTAGGGAGGGAACAAAGAGCCTGATTGCTTTGCTGACACCTCCAGCATGTCACGACTGCTCTACAGAGAGGAGATCATATTGACTTTCCAGTGAACCCCTGCTCTCACTGCTCTTTGCCAGGCAGTGCACCTTTATCACCCCCTACTTGGCCTCGTAGCACAGCCATCCCACCAGCAGCTGATTGTCTTCATTGGTAGTGTCTCTGTGTTTCTCTGGGGTGGAGTTTCTGAAGACAAGTGAAAGACCCTATGCCATCACCACTTCTGAAGTCTCTGCCTCTGCTGCTTGCAAGCTGTGAAAGAAACAAAAAGCCTGAGCTCACCCTAGGGCTGTGTTGAGCCCTGATCTGTGGCTAGCACTGGAGGAGAGGAACCTATACTTTGAGAGCACTGAGAAGGGAGAGTCACATGGGTTTGTGGATTGACACAGGGTCCAGAAAGTGGCCTATCTCCCTTCCTTGGTCTTTGCACAAGGGATTTTCATGGTGCATAATATCTAACAAAAGAAACATGGGCATAATGCCAGTGAGAGGAGGGGCATCCTTAAGTCTCAGGAGTGGACCTGGTGAGGGAGTCACCTTTCTCTGCGCCACAGAGCAGTTGCAACTGTAAACATAAGGAAATATGAAAGATTCATGCCTCTAAATAAGATCCTATCTTCCAGCCATTACTCTTTAGCACACTCTATTGAATTGCATCACAAGCTACAACACGAAAAATACTTAACTAATATATGCTTCTGTAAAATCAAGGGCAAGAATTCAGCAACCAAGTAGCAAGTAAAGATCCTACACAGAGCCTTGGCCCTCTGAAAACACACAGAAATAAATTCAAAGGACTTTATTCGACTTACACCACACTTAAAAGAACACCAATCCCACCAGATGAGAAAAAAGAAACAGTTCAAGAACTCTGACAATTCAAAAAGCCATAGTGTCCTCTTACCTTCAAACAAGTATACTAGCTCCCCAGAAATGTTTCATAATTTGTTGAAAATGACTAAAATGACAGTCAGAATTCAAAACCTGGATGGCAGGAAAGTTCATCGAGATTCAGGAGAAAGTTGAAATCCAATCCAAGGAATCCAGGGATCCCAGTAAAACAATCCAAGAGATGAAACACAAAGTAGCCATTTTAAGAAAAAAAAAAACTGATTTGCTATAACTAAAAAACTCAGAGAGTACTATAAACACCTCTATGCTAATAAACTAGAAAATCCAGAAGAAATTGATAAATTCCTGGATGCACACTTTCCGAAGTCTAAACCAGGAATAAGTCGATTCCCTGAATAGACCAATAACAAGTTCTGAAATTGAGGCAGTAATTAATAGCCTAACAACAACAACAACAAAAAGCCCAGGACCAGATAGATTCACAGTCGAGTTCTACCAGAGGTACAAAGAGGAGGTGGTATCATTCCTTCTGATACCATTCCAAACAATAGAAAAAGAGGGACTCCTCCCTAACTCATTTTTTGAGGCCAGCTTCATCCTGATACCAAAACCTGATAAAAAGAACCACAAAATTTCAGGCCAATATCCCTGATGAACATCGATGCAAAAATCCTCAATAAAATACTAGCAAACCGAATCCAGCAGCACATCAAAAGTTTATCCACGAAGAACAAGTCAGTTTCATTTCTGGGATGCGAGGCTGGTTCAACATATGCAAATCAATAAATGTAATCCATCACATAAACAGAATCAATGATAAAAACCATATGATCATCTTAATAGATGCAGAAAACACCTTCGACAAAATTCAACACCCCTTCAAGCTAAAAACTCTCCATAAACTAGGTATTGATGAAATGTGTCTCAAAATAATAAGGGCTATCTATGACAAACCCACAGACAATATCATAGTGAATGAGCAAAAGCTGGAAGCATTCCCTTTGGAAACTGGCACAAGACAAGGATGCCCTCTCTCACCACTTCTATTCAACATAGTACTGGAAGTTCTGGTCAGGACAATCAGGCAAGAGAAAGAAATAAAGGGTATTCAGATAGGAAGACAGGAAGTCAAATTGTCTCTGTTTGCAGATGACATAATTGTATATTTAGAAAACCCAACTGTCTCAGCCCAAAATCTCCTTAAGTTGATAAGCAAATCAGCAAAGTCTCAGGATACAAAATCAATGTGCAAAAATCACACGCATTTTTACAGGCCAATAATAGAAAAACAGAGAGCCAAATCATGAGTGAATTTCCATTCACAATTGCTACTAAGAGAATAAAGTACCTAGGAATCCAACTTACAAGGGATGTGAAGGACCTCTTCAAGGAGAACAACAAACCACTGCCCAAGGAAATAAGAAAGGACACAAATAAATGGAAAAACATTCCATACTCATTGGTAGGAAGAATCAAGATCGTAAAACTGGCAATACTACCCAAAGTAATTCATAGATTCAATGCTGTCCCCATCAAGATACCATTGACTTTATTCAAAGACTTAGGGAAAAAAAAACTACTTTAAATTTTATATGGAACCGAAAAAGCGCCCACATAGCCAAGACAATCCTGAGCAAGAAAAACAAAGCTGGAGGCATCACACTACCTGACTTCAAACTATACTACAAAGTTACGGTAAACAAAATAACATGGTACTGGTACCAAAACAGATATATAGACCAATGGAAGGGAACGGAAGCCTCAGAAATAACACCACACATCTACAACCCTCTGATCTTTAACAAACTTGACAAAAACAAGAAATAGGGAAAGGATTCCCTATTTAATAAATGGTGTTTGGAAAACTGGCTAGCCATATGCAGAAAACTAAGACTAGACCCCTTCCTTACACCTTATACAAAAATTAACTGAAGATGGATTAAAGACTTAAGTGTAAGGCCTAAAACCATAAAAATTCTAGAAGAAAACCTAGGCAATACCATTCAGGACATAGACATGGGCAAACACTTCATTACTAAAACACCAAAAGCAATGGCAACAAAAGCCAAAATCGACAATTAGGATCTAATTAAACTAAAGAGCTTCTCCACAGCGAAGGAAACTATCATTAGAGTGAGACAGCAACCCACAGAATGGGAGAAAATTTTTGCAATCTATCCATCTGACAAAGGGCTAATATCCAGAATCTACAAGGAATTTAAACAAATTTACAAGAAAAAAAAACAGGCTGGGTGCGGTGGCTCATGCCTGTAATCCCAGCACTTTGGGAGGCTGAGGTGGGTGGATCATGAGGTCAGGAGATCGGGACCATCCTGGCTAACATCAAGAAATCCCATCTCTTCTAAAAAATAGAAAAAATTAGTCAGGTGTGGTGGTGGGGGCCTGTAGTCCCAGCTACTCGGGAGGGTGAGGAAGGAGAATGGCATGAACCCGGGAGGCAGATCTTGCAGTGAGTGGAGATTGTGCCACTGCACTCAAGCCTGGACGACAGAGAGAGACTCCATCTCAAAAAAAAAAAAAAAGAAAAGAAAAGAAAAAAAGAAAAAGAAAAGAAAAAAACAGACAACCACATCAAAAAGTGGGTGAAGGATATGAACAGACACTACTCAAAAGAAGACATTTATGCAGCCAACAAACATTAAAAAAAGCTCATTATCACCGGTCGTTAGAGAAATACAAATCAAAACCACAATGAAATGCCATCTCACGCCAGTTAGAATGGAAATCATAAAAAAGTCAGGAAACAACAGATTTTGGAGAGGATGTGGAGAAATAGGAATGCTTTTACAGTGTTGGCAGGAGTATAAATTGGTTCAACAATTGTGGAAGACAGTATGGCAATTCCTCTTTACAAGAATATTTAGTACAATCAGCACTACTAACAGTAGAATAGACCAAGCTGAGGAAAGAATCTCTGAGTTTGAAGACAGATTATTCAAATCGATTAGTCAAAAATAAAGAAAAAATAAATTTAAAAAGTGAATAAAACATCCAAGAAATACAGGATTATGTAGAGACCAAGCCTTTGAATTGTTGGCATTCTTGGGAGATAAGGAGAGAGAATAAACAACTCGGAAAATATATTTGAGGATATGGTAACAACCAGCTAACAACACAATGACAGGATCAAAATTGCACATATTAATACTAACCTTGAATGTAAACAAGCTAAATGCCTCACTTAAAAAAACACAGAGTGACAGGCTGAATAAAAAGACAAGACCAAATTATCTGTTGTCTCCCTGAGACACATTTCATATGTAAGGATACCAATAGGACCAAAGAAAAGAGATAGAGTAAGATCTACCATACAAACGGAAAACAAAAAAAGCAGGAGTTGCTATTCTTATATCACATAAAACAGATTTTAAGCTAATAAGACAGATGAATAAGGGCATTACATAGTGACAAAGGATACAATCCAACAAGAAGACATAACTATACTAAATATATATGTATCCAACATTGGGACATCGTGATTCACAAAGCAAACTCTTCTTGTCCTACAAACAAAAATAGACAACCCCACCACAATAGTGGGAAACATCAACAGCACATTAGACATATCATTGAGGCAGAAAATTAACAAATAAACTCTGAAATTAATCTCAACACTTTACCAATCAGACCTGATAAGCACCTGTGGAATTCTCCACAAAATAATCAGAATATATACATTCTTCTCATCTGCACACAAAACATATTCTTCTAAGATAAATCACAAACTTAATCATAAAGCAAGTCTCAATAAATTTGAAAAAGTGATTGAAATTATACCAAGCATACTCTCAGGCCACAGGGCAATAAAAATAAAAATGAATATAAAGAAAATGGCTCAAAACTACAAAATTTCATGGAAAACAAACAACTTGCTCCTGAATAACTCCTAGGTGAATGTTGAAATTAAGGCAGAAATTTAAAAATACATTGAAATTAATGAAAATAGGGACACAGTGTAACAAAATCTCTGAGATGCAGCTAAAGCAGTATTAAGAGAAAAGTTTATAGCACTAACCACCTTCAACAAGAAGTTGAAAAGATCTCAAATTGATAATCTAACATTGCACCTAAAGGAAGTAGAATAAAAAGAACAACTCAAAATCTACCAGAATAAAAGAAATAACTAAAATTAGAGAATAACTGAATGAAATTGAGATGCAAAAATTTATGTAAAAGGCAATGAAACCAAAAGTTGGTTCTTTAAATAATTAATAGACTGCTAGCTAGACTAACAAAGAAAAAAAGAGAAGATCCAAAAATGTGCAATTAGAAATGACAAAGATGACATTACAGCTGAACCCAGAGAAACAGAAAAGATCCGCAGAGCATACTATAAACAACTCTATACACACAAATTAGAAAATCTAGAGGAAATGAATAAATTCATGGAATCACACAATCTCCCAAGACTGAATTAGAAAGAGATTGAAATCTAACTTTATCAATATCCAACTCGGAAATTGATTTAGTTATAAAAAACCCACCAATTAAAAAAAGAAAGCCCTAGATGAATTTACAGCTGAATTCTACCAGAAGTACAAAGAAAAACTAGTACCAATCCTACTGAAACTATTTCAAAAAAATGAGGAGACTCCTCCCTAACTCATTCTATGAAGCCAGTATCAGTCTAATACTAAGATCAGGCAAAGACACAACCAAAAAAGGAACTTTAGGACAATGTCCCTGATGAACATAGATGCAAAAATCCTCGACAAAGTATTAGCAAACCTAATCCAGCAGCATATCAAAAGCAAATCCACTATGATTGTGTAGACTTTATTCCTGGAAAAATATTCACAAACTGTGGATCTGTAAAAGGTCTACTATCCAGAATCTATAAGAAACTTCACACATCAACAAGCAAAAAACAAATAACTCCATTAAAAATGTGTTAAGAACATGAACAGACACTTCTTAAAAAAAAACACACAAGTGGCCAAAAGCATGCAAAAAATCCCCACTATCACTTATCACTAGATAAATGCAAATTAAAACCATGATGAGGCTGGGCACAGTGATTCACACCTGTAATCCCAGCACTTTGGGAGGCCGAGACAGATGGATCGCAAGGTCAGAGCTCAAGACCAACCTGGCCAAGATGGTGAAACCCCATATCTACTAAAAATATAAAAATTAACCGTTCGTGGTGGTGGGCACTTGTAATCCCATCTACTTGGGAGGCTGAGGCAAAAGAATAGCTTGAACCTGAGAGACAGAGGTTGCACTGAGCTGAGATAATGCCACTGGTCTCCAATCTGGATGACAGAGCGAGACTCCATTTAAAAAAAAAAAAAAAAACACACGATGAGACACCAGTCAGAATGGTTTTTTGTTAAAATTTTATACTCTTTAGAAAGGCTTTTATTAAAAAGTCAAAAAACAACAGATGCTGGTAAGGCTGTGGAGAAAACGGTATGTTTATACACTGTTGCCAGAATGTAAATTAGTTCAGCCATTCTGAAAAGGAGTTTGTAGATTTCTCAAAAAATTTAAAGGAGAGTTACTACTGGACTCACAGTCTCATTACTGGGTATATGCCCCCTTCCCACCCACCCGCAAAATAGATCATTATACCAAAAAGACACATACCCTTATATATTTAACACTGTACTACTAACAATAGCAAAAACATGGAATAAACCTAGGTGCTCATCAATGGTGGATTGAATAAGGGAAATGTGGGACATGCACACCATGAAATACTATACAATCATTAAAAAGAATGAGATCAGGTCCTCTTCAACAATATAGATGCAGCTTGAGGACACTATCCTAAACAAATTAATGAAGGAACAGAAAACCAAATATTGCATGCTCTCACTTATAAATGGGTGCTATACATTGGGTATTCATAGACATAACGATGGCAACAATAGATACTGGGGACCACTACAGTATAGGGGGATGAAGAAGAGAGTGGGTTGAAAAACTATTTATTACATACTATGCTCACTATCTGGGTGTAATATACCAATGTAACAAATTTGCACATGCGCATCCCTGTCTAAAATGAAATTAAATTTAAAAAAGAGAAATGCATTATTCTTGTTCCCACACATAAAAGTAAATTATTCAGTCTTATAAAGAAATAAAGTACTGATACATGCTACAATATGAATAAACTTTAAAAACATTAAAAGTGAAAGAAGTCAGTCACAAGAGACCAAAAACTGTATTGTTTCATTGATGATAAATGTCCAAAACAATCACATACATGAAGATATTAAAATAAACTAGTGATTGCAAAGCAGGTTAAGCAGAGATGTAGTGGAAATCAATAACTGTTAATGACTGTATGAATATTATTCTATTCTCACACTGCTACTAAAGTCATACTTGAGACTGGGTAATTTATAAAGAAGTTTAGTTGACTCAGAGTTCAGCATGGCTGAGGAGGCCTCAGGAAACACAATCATGGCAGAAAGAGAAGCAAACATGTCCTTCACACCGTCCCAGCAAGGAGAAAAATGAGAGCTGAGTGAAGGGGAAAGCCCCTTATAAAACCATAAGATCTCATGAGAACTTACAATAATGAGAATAGCATGGG
Source organism: Mandrillus leucophaeus (assembly GCF_000951045.1). NCBI lineage: Eukaryota > Metazoa > Chordata > Mammalia > Primates > Cercopithecidae > Mandrillus > Mandrillus leucophaeus. The sequence goes on from NW_012102115.1 coordinate 80,535, forward strand.
GAAAACCACCCCAAAATTCAATTACCTCCCACCAGGTCCCTCCCACCACACGTGGGGATTATGGGATTACAATTCAAGATGAGGTTTGGGTGAAAATACAAAGTCAAACCATATCATTCCACCCCTGCCACTCCCAAAGTTCATGCTTTCACATTTCAAAACACCATGACTTTCCAACAGTCTCTCAAAATCTCAACTCATTCCAGCATAAGCCTAAAAGTCTAAGTAAGTCCAAATTCTCATCTGAGACAAGAAAAAACCCTTCCACCTATAAGATTGCAAAATCAAAAGCAAGTTTGTTACTTCCTACATACAGTAGGGGTACAGGCATTGAGCAAAAATACCACTGAAAATGGAAAAATTGACCAAAACAAAGAGGTTACAGGTCCCATGCAAGTCCAAAATCCAATAGGGCAGTCATTAAAATTTAAAGTTTTTACATGATGTCCTTTGACTCCATGTCTCACATCAAGGGCATGCTGATGCAAAACAGAGGCTCCCATGGCCTTGGGCAGCTCCACCCTTGTGGCTTTGTTGAGTACAGCCCCCCTTCTTGGCTGCTTTCATGAGCTGAAATAGCATGGGACTGGTACCAAAACAGAGATATAGACCAATGGAACAGAACAGAGTCCTCAGAAATAATACCACACATCTACAGCCATCTGATCTTTGACAA
>NW_012102115.1:82323-99228 GCF_000951045.1 Mandrillus leucophaeus
TGATGAGTTGATGGGTGCAGCACGCCAACATGGCACAAATATACATATGTAACAAACCTGCACGTTATGCACATGTACCCTAGAACTTAAAGTATAATAATAAAAAAAAAGAAAAAAAGAAAAAAAAAAAAGAAATTTCTTCTGCTAGATACCCTAAATCTTCTCTCTTAAGTTTAAAGTTTCACAGATCTCTAGAGCAGGGACAAAATGCCACCAGTCTCTGCATCACAAGAGTGATCTTTACTCTAGTTTCCAACAAGTTTCTCATCTCCATCTGAGACTATTTCAGCCTAGACTTCATTGTCCATATCACTATCAGAATTTTGGTTAAAGCCATTCAGTAAGTCTCCAGGAAGTTCCAAACTTTCCCACAGTTTCTTGTCTTCTTCTGAGTCCTCTAAACTGTTCCAACCTCTGCCTGTTATACGGTTCCAAAGTTACTTTCACATTTTTGAATATTCATATAGCAGCATGTCACTCTCTTAGTACAAATTTACTTTATTAGTCTGTTTTCACACCGCTAATAAAGACATGCCGAGACTTGGTAATTTATAAAGGAAAGAGGTTTAATTGACTCACAGTTCAGCATTGCTGGAGAGGCAGCAGAAAACTTACAATCATGATGAAATGGGAAACAAACATGTCCTTCCTCATGTGACAGCAGAAAGGAGAAGAATGAGAGCCAAACAAGTGGGGAAGCCCCTTATAAAACATTAAATCTCACGAGAATTTTCTCACTATCATGAGAATAGCATAGGGGAAGCCACCGCAATGATTCAATTACTTCCCACCAGGTCCCTCCCACCAAAGGTGGAGATTGTGGGATTATAATTCAAGAGAGATTTGGGTGAGGACACAAAGCCAAACCATGTCAGTATGAAATTTATTTTAGAGATGTTGACAATTTTCTAAAATAATATAAAGGTTATGATTGCACATAATTCTTTTAATATTCTATAAGCCATTGAACTGTTTACTTTAAATTTAGAGTGCATTTTATGGTATGTGAAATGTATCTGAATAATTGTGGCGGAAAAGGCTTGAGGAAAATCATAACATTGATAATGCATTTGATGGCACTCATCCAAGTTCAACCATTTACCAGATGTGTATTTTTAAAAAGCTACTTAATTTTCTTGAGTCTCAGATTCATTTTCTATGAAACACAAATAAGAAGTCCCTAGAGATCAATGCAACAAGAAGAGCTAACTATCCTAAATACATATGCACCCAATACAGGAACACCCAAGTTCATAAAGCAAGTTCTTAGAGGCCTACAAAGAGACTTAGACTCCCACACAATACTAGTGGGAGACGTTAACACCCCACTAGTCAATAATAAACATATCAACAAGACAGAAAATAAACAAGGATATTCAGGATTTGAACTCAGCTCTGGACCAAGCAGAATAGTAGACATCTACGGAACTCTCCACCCCAAATCAACAAAATATGCATTCTTCTCAGCACTATATCGCACTTACTCTAAAATTGACCACATAATTGGAGGTAAAGCACTCCTCAGCAAATGCAAAAGAACAGAAATCATAACAAAGTCTTTCAGACCACAGTGCAATATAATTAGAACTTAGGTTTAAGAAACTCATTCAAAGCAGCAAAACTACATGGAAATTGAACAACCTTCTCTTGAATGACTACTGGGTAAATAATGAAAATAAGGCAAAAATAAATCACTTCTTTTAAACCAATGAGAACAAACACACACTGTATCACAATCTCTGGGACACAGCTAAAACAGTGTTTACAGGGATATTTATAGCACTAAGTGCCCACAGGAGAAAACGGGAAAGATCTAAAATTGAAACCCTAACATCACAATTAAAATAACTAGAGAAGCCAGAACAAACAAATTTAAAAGCTAGCAGAAGACAAGATATAACTAAGATTGGAGCAGAACTGAAGGAGATGGAGACACGAAAAACCCTTCAAAAAATCAATGAACCCAGGAGCCGGTTTTTTGAAAAGATTAACAAAATAGACCTTTAGCCAGACTAATAAAGAAGAAAAGAGAGAGAAATCAAGTAGAAAAAATTAAAAATGTTAAAGGAGAACTAACCCCTGATCCCACACAACTACAAACTACAATCAGAGAATACTATAAACACCTCTACACAAATAAACTAGAAAATCTAAAAGAAATGGATAAATTCCTGGACACATACACCCACCCAAGACTAAACCAGGAAGAAGTCAAATTCCTGAAGAGAACAATAACAAGCTCTGAAACTGAGGCAGTAATTAATAGCCTAATAACAGAGAAAAGCCCAGGACCAGATGGATTCAGAACTGAATTCTACCAGAGGTACAAAGAGGAGGTGGTATCATTCCTTCTGAGACTACCTCAATCAACAGAGAAAGAGGAATTCCTCCCTAACTCATTTTATGAGACCAGCATCCTACTGATACCAAAACCTGGCAGAGACACAACAAAACAAATTTCAAGCCAATATCCCTGATGAATAGTGATGCAAAAATCCTCAGTAAAATACTTGCAAACCAAACGCAGTGGCACATCAAAAAGCTTATCCACCACGATCAAGTGGGCTTCCTCCCTGGGATGCAAGGCTGGTTCAACAAATGCAAATGAATAAACGTAATCCATCACATAAACAGAACCAATGACAAAAACCACATGATTATCTCAATAGATGCAGAAAACACCTTCGATAAAATTCAACACTGCTTCATGCTAAAAACTCTCAATAATGTAGGTATTGATGCAACATATCTCAGAATAATAAGAGCTATTTATAACAAACCCACAGACAATATCATAGTGAATGGTCAAAAGCTGGAAGCATTCCCTTTGGAAACTGGCACAAGACAAGGATGCCCTTTCTCACCACTTATATTCAACATAGTATTGGAAGTTCTGACCAGGGTAATAAGGCAAGAGAAAGAAATAAAGGGTATTCAGATGGAAAGAGAGGAAGTCAAATTGTCTCCGTTTGCAGATGACATGATTGTATATTTAGAAAACCCCATCATCTCAGCCCAAAATCTTCTTTAGCTGCTAAGCAACTTCAGCAAAGTCTCAGAGTACAAAATCAATGTGCAAAAATCAAAAGCATTCCTATACACCAATAATCGGCAAACAGCCAAATCATGAGTGAACTCCCATTCATAATTGCTACAAAAAGAATAAAATACCTAGGAGTACAACTTACAAGGGATGAGAAGGAACTCTTCAAGGAGAACTACAAACCACTGCTCAAGGAAATAAGAGAGGAAACAAACAAATGGGAAAACATTCCATGTTCATCGATAGGAAGAATCAGTATTGTGAAATGGCCATACTGCCCAAAGTAATGTATACATTCAATGCTATCCCCAGCAAGCTACCACTGACTTTCTTCACAGCATCAGAAAAAAACTATTTTAAACTTCATATGGAACCAAAAAAGTGCCCACACCCCAGACAATCCTAAGCCAAAAGAACAAAGCTGGAGGCATCAGGCTACCTGACTTCAAACTATACTACAAGAGTACAGTAAACAAAACAGCATTGTACTGGTACCAAAACAGATATATAAACCAATGGAACAGAACAGAGGCCTCAGAAGTAATGCCACACATCTACAAACATCTGATCTTTGACAAACCTGACAAAAACAAGCAATGGGGTAATAATTCCCTATGTAATAAATGGTGTTTGGAGAACTGGCTAGTCATAGGCGGAAAACTGAAACTGGACCCCTTTCTTACACCTTATACATAAATTAACTCAGGTGGATTAAAAACTTAAATGTAAGACCTAAAATCATAAAAACTCTAGAAGAAAACCTAGGAAATACCACTCAGGACATAGATATGGACAAAGACTTCACAACTAAAACACCAAAATCAATGGCAACAAAAGCCAAAATAGACAAATGGGATCTAACTAAACTAAAGAGCTTCTGCACAGCAAAAGAAACTATCATCAGAGTGAACAGGCAACCTACAGAATGGGAGACAAATTTTGCAATCTGTTCATCTGGCCAAGGGCTAATATCCAGAATATGCAAGGGACTTAAAAACATTTATAAGAAAAAAAAAAACAACCCCATCAAAAAGTGGGCAAAGGATATAAACTAAAGAGCTTCTGCATGGCAAAAGAAGTTATCATCAGAGAGAACAGGCAACCTACAGAATGGGGAGAAAATTTTTGCAATCTATCCATCTGACAAAGGGCTAATATCCAGAATATAGAAAGAACTTAAACAAGTTTTCAAGAAAAAAACAAACAACTCCATCAAAAAATGGGCTAAGAATATGAACAGACACTTATCAAAAGAAGACATTTATGCAGGCAGCAAATATATGAAAAAAAAAGCTCATTATCACTGGTAATTAGAGAAATGCAAATCAAAACCAAAATGAGATACCATCTCTGCCCTTTAAAATGGCGATCATTAAAAAGTCAGGAAACAACAGACGCTGGTGAGGATGTGAAGAAATGGGAACACTTTTACACTGTTGGTGGGAGTGTAAATTAGTTCAACCATTGTGCAAGACGGCGTGGCGATTACTCGAGGATCTAGAACCAGAAACATCATTTGACCCAGCAATCTCATTACTGGGTATATGCCCAAAGGATTATAAATCATTCTACTATAAAGGCACATGTACATGTATGTTTATTGCAGCACTATTCACAATAGCAAAGGCTTGGAACCAACTCAAATGCCCATCAATAATTAGAAAATATGGCACATCTATCATGTAATAGTATGAAGCCATATTAAAAGGATAAGTTCATGTCCTTTGCAGGGACATGGATAAAGCCAGAAACCATCATTCTCAGCAAACTAACAAAAACAAACAAACAAAAAAAAACAGAAAATCAAACACCACATGTTCTCACTCAGAAGTGGAAGTTGAACAATGAGAACACCTGGGCACAGGGAGGGAAACATCACACACTGGGGCCTGTCAGGGGGTGGGGGGCTAAGGGAGGGATAGCATTAGGAGAAATACCTAATGTAGATGACGGGTTGATCGGTGCAACAAATCACCATGGCACATGTATACGAATGTAACAAAGCTGCACTTTCTGCACATGTATCCAAGAACTGAAAGTACAATAAAAAAAAAAAAGAACCTAGAGTTGTGACAATTAAAGAAGGTGATGCATGTAAAGAACTAAGTATAATGACAGGCTCATAGTAAATTCTCAGTAAATAATAGTTATCATCTTCAAGTTTCAATAACTTTGTACTAGTCCTAGCTCTTGAATACCCCAAAGTTTTCCCAGTTTTTTCACAATAATCTCAAACAAACAACATCACTTCTCCAATTCTTGTCAAGGTTTGTTGTTAAATAAACAGATGAGCAGTTATTCTAGTCATTTTGTTTGTTTGCCTACCTGCTTGCCTTCCTGATTTTTGGTGATGGGAGTGAGAGTTGACACATTAGCGAGAAGACTTGCAAAACTAAGAAAAAAACAGGATCCATATCTTCAGATATTATCTAGAGTGTGCTTCTACTTTCTGTTTTAGGGCCTGAACTGAGGCCTCACAGCCCTCTCAAGCAATACTCAAAGAAGTTTAAGTGAGTTAAAACCACTGTGGGCAATCCTAAACTACCCCTTTTCCTCCATAAAGAACTTCAATAATGCTTTCCTAATACTGGCATTTCTTTCTGTCCTGTCTCATGCTCCCTGCTGCCTTATTTTTGCTTCTTAGGCTCACCTCCCTAACAAACAACTCACTCTCAAGTCCTTATCTCAGGATCTGTTTTGCAAGGAACCCAAAGCAAGACAAGTAGGGGTCATAGTACTCTACACTGAGTACGTGGCATATCCCTCAGTTATGAGGGAGGAATTTATACAAGGAAGGCAATTGAGATTTTTTTAAAATGCAGTGAGAGTTTGGATTCAAATGCTAAGGGAAATAATTGTGAGGGAGTGGAGAGTGTTCAAGGTTTGAACTTTTTCAGTGTCCCAGTTCTGCCATTTATTTATTATGTGATCTATTTCAGTTTCACAGTTTCTTGGCCATCAATTGATAGGAAGTGCAATACCAGAAAAAGAACACTAGATTTGGAGGCAGTAAACGCAGATTTTAATGAGTTCCAGCTTTGCATTTTCACAGCTGTGAAATCTCAAGACAGTCCCTTAGCCTTTCCAACCCTATTTCTTCATTTGTAAAATGAGGAAAGTTACACCTCCCTCAAGAGGCTGTTGAGAATATCAACTGAAACAAACAAAAAAGTAAACATACTTTGTAATTTCCAAAGTGTCATTCAAATGTGATATTTTTAAAATAATTTAAAGCAAGTAGAATACATCACTCTTAACTGACAGGTAGCTGTGAAGACACTGTTTTTCTGTGTTTGAATTGAGGTACAATAGTGCCAAGTTTGTTGTATTAGGCCATTTTATACTTACTGAGAAGTATGTTCTCACACTTTAACAGGGCTGATACTTTAAGCCTTCCAAAAAAAATCTGAATATCTACCCCCTTAAACAGCTGTAGAGGATAGAATAGCTCCCATTCCTCTGGCTACCAGCTGGATGGTGTGGGACAGCCTCCATATGACCTTGAGTACCCACAAATATCCAAGCCTGGAGGTAGCAAGTCTAATATGTGTTGGTCATAATTTTCACCTAAGAATGCATTGCTAAAAGGCAAATCTATCAGGAAAATCTCAAATGACAGGACTTATTCTCAAATCTACTACAAGTTTTCAACATCTGGGTGAGCCATTTATCAGTGAAAGAGCAGGCATGCAAGCAAGAGACTTGACAAATAAATTTGGGAACATCACACAGCTATGTCTAATTATAATTTCATTATCAATATCAGCCATTGGCATTTCACGGGAATAATATGTAAGAAATTCCACTAATAGGAAACGTTTGTTAGTAATAACTCAAATTCTTTTAAAAATGGTTTCATCAAATCTTAATTATAAAAGTTTATATAAAGCCTTAAATAAAGAAGGAACTCAGATTTAGGGCATCACTGAGGAAGGAGTTAAATAGGAATAAAGACTCAAGAATGTCTCTGTTTGGGTTCAAAATGAAGCCTCAATAGGACTATATAGCAGGTCCATGTGTAATCTCTTGACAATCCACTCCTTTCATTCCAGCCAAGTAATGGATTTCTTGGTGTCCTTCAAATACCTTTTCACCTTACTGTCATGTAAAAGCAGAAAATTATGCCTTGTTTTTTAAACTTTTATTTTAAGTTCAAGGGTACAAGTGCAGGTTTGTTACATAGGCAAACTTGTGTCATGGCAGTTTGTTGTATAGATTATTTCATCACCCAGGTATTAAGCCTATTACCCATTAGTTATTTTTTCCTGATTCTCTCTCTGCTCCCACTCTCCGCCCTCTGAAACCCCCTCAATGTGCATTGTTCCCCTCTATGTGTCCATGCGTTCTCATCATTGAGCTCCCACTTGTAAGGGAGAACATGTGGTATTTGGTTTTCTGTTCCTGTGTTAGTTTGCTAAGGATAATGGCCTCCACTCCATCCATGTCCCTGGGGGGCGGGGGGGGGGGCGGGGGAAAGAACATGATCTCAGTCTTTCTTATGGCATTCTTAGGCTTTCTTCTAATTTTAAGAACCTTGGAAGAAATACATGCTGCCACTATGATCGGCCAGAAATATAGAAACCCTTGATAATCTGCCTTTGTTATTCCTACCCCTACCAACCATAATCTCAGCATGGCTGTAGCACTAAAATCGTAAGTAGGTTTTTTTTTTTCCATCAAGTGCTACTGACCCAAAATAGGGAAAAAATTATTCAAAGGTCAGCACATAAGTTAAAACCATCTTTACTAACTCAAAATTTTTGAAGACTGAGCAGAGTTTCAGGTCCTCTGATTTTTAAGTTCAGAAAACAAAATTGTCTTAAAGTAAGTAATATATATATATATATATATATATATATATACACTTACACATTTATTTTTTATTTAAAGAGAAAGAGAGATACTTAGAGTGCAGAGCATCGGAATTTGTGGGTAGGCATATGATAAAAATTGAAATAATAAAACAAAGGACAGAGACAAGCATTCATTTTTCCCATCCTGAAACACATCACCACATCACTAAATTCTGTGCTTCATCAGGAAGCCTCCCTACTCCCACTTCTACTCCCATCTTAGGTTCCTAGAAATTTTGACCCACCCTCTCCCCTGAGCCCTACAAATTGTGCACTTCCCTGGTCTCTGAATTTGGACTATCTTTCAAGTATTTAAAAGATGCCTTCTCTCCATGCAATAGTCTCTTTGATTTGGCCAGGTAGTTATGCTCTGGTTGCTTGTTTTATTTTTATTTTTCAAATCCCTGATACTTTTGATCTCCAGCCACATATATCCTGGGTTTTAGATAGTTTTCAGCCTTTTTCTCAGTTATTAAATTTTAAAATTCTACCGTCCAGGTTGTTTATCTACTCAATGTCTGCATTTTGTCAATGTTTCATTTCCAAAATCAGAAAAACTATCCAATGGATTTCTTTGGTTTTTCATCTCCCTATATAATGGTGAATTTTCTGGAATTTCAGAGTTGAAAGGAATTATGAAGGTTATCAAGTCCACCTCATTTGTTAGAACTTTAAGTTTCCCCAACCCACAACCCTTCTACGCAGACTGTGGACCCTCTGGCTATTTAAAAATTTTTTCCTTAGATTTTTCTGATATCTTTCTTGATGCAGTTTTCTCCATGAGACCACACAGAACAAAATTGTCACTGCTTCCCTGTGACAACTCTTCAGCTCTCTGAATAAAGCTACCTTATCCCCTACCTCACAGCAACCCCAAGACATTTCCAGATTAAACAAACCCAATTCCTTTTACAATTGGTATATGCCATATTTTCAAAGTCATACAACAGATATTCTTATTGTTTTCATCAAAATAATTTTATTATCATTATTAATATTACATAGTTTCTGTCTACAAGGAGAAAAGACTTTTGTTTTGGAATACTGTGTTTATCTTATAGGCATTTAGAATATAACTACTGAATATGCTTAAATATATGCTAATGTTTTAGTTTGTATCATAAAAGAGTTCAATAATTGGACAAAAAGCTACTGAATAACATGCTTAAACATCAGGGAAGCCTTTCCTGATCTCCTCTCCCTGCCAAGTAAGCTAGATAACCCTCAGTTTTTCCTCTATGGCATTTTAATCACTGTAACTTATTTTTGAAATTAGCTGTTTAATTGCATCTCCCTCAAAAGACTATAAGCACTAAGAAAGCAAAGAGTAAAGAATAAAGTTTGCAATCTCAAGTTCAATGCCTGGCACATAATGGAGCTCTTTAAAATATTTGTTGATAGAACACATGAATCAAAGAATTTTGTTACAATCTTAGAATTAAAATATACTTAAAACCTTTATTTTTCAGATAGGTAAACCGAGGCCCAAGGAGGTCAAGGGATTGACCCAAGGTTATACAGCTGTTTGGTGAGAGAACTATAATTTTACATTTTGTCAACCGTACTAATCCACTGATGTCCTATGATTTTAGGATATTCTAATATGGTTAATACAGGGGCTCTAACTATGCTGGTGGCCAAATTGGATAATTCTCTATCCACTGATTTCCTCATTATCAAGCTAAAGCAATCTACACATAAAACTACGTTTTTAAATATAGAGCATAAAATTGTTACATTACATTACTGCTGGTTTGAATTGAGAATTCACAATACCCAGATAAACTATGTTATCCTGTTCATTATGGGAGCTTCATAAATATTAAAGAAAAAAATAGGACAACTCAAGTTTTTTGGTTGAGAGGAGGCTCAACTCTTTCTTTTCTCAGGTTTTGCCACTTTAGACCTGCTCTGTCCAACACACTAGCTACTAACCACATCTTGTTAGCCTAAATTGGGATGTGCTGTAAGTGTAAAATAAACACCAGATTTCTAAGACTTGATGCAAAAAGGATGTAAAATATTTATTTAATCAAAATTTTATATTGATTATGTGATGAAACACTAATACTTTGTTATACTAGGTTAAATAAGGTCTATTAAAACTAATACTGCTTTTTATCTGTATAAATTTTAGGAGTACAAGGGCCATTTTGTAACATGGACATATTGCCTAGTGGTTTAATCTCAGCTTTTACTGTAACCATCTACCCAAATAATGTACATTGTACCCATTAAATAATTTTTTATTCCTCAATCCCCTCCCAGCCTCCCACCCTGAGTCTCCAATTTTTAAAAAAATACTTTTTACAAGATTATTAGAAAAAAATTAAATTATATATGTGACATGCATTCACGATTTAAAACTCTCAGATAGTTAGGAATAGAGGCAGACTTCCTAAACTTGATAAAGAACATGTACAAAAAACCTACAGCTAAACCATACTTAATGGTGAAAAGCTGAGTGTTTTTCTGATAATATAAGGAACAGGCAACAACATCAGTCTCACCACTCCTATTTAACATAATACTAAAGTTAAAGCCAGTGCAGTAAGCAAGGCAAACAAATATGAGGCATATGAATTGGAAGGGAAAAAATAAAACTGGGAAAGCAGAGCAAGATAGCTGAATAGATGCCTTCACCAACTGTCCCTCTTACAGGAACATCAATTTACACAAATTTTGCATTAAAAGAATCTTCATGAGAACCAAAAAATCAGGTAAGCAATTACAGCACCTGGTTTAACTCCATATCACTGAAAGAGGCACTGAAGATGGTAAAAAATACAGTCTTGAATTTCTGACAGTGTCCCATCCCCATCTCCTGCCAGTGGCCATGTGGCAAAGAAAATCTGTGTGCTTGGGGGAGAAAAATTGTGGCAACTGTGAGACCCTGCATTGAACTCAGTGTGGCCCTGTTCACAGCAAAAAGCAAAAACAGGCTAAACTCAGCCAATGTTTGAACTCAGAAGGAGCATTTACACCAACTCCAACCAGAGGGGAATTGTGCATCCCAGCAGTGAGAACTTGAAATTCAACAAGCCTTACCACCATGGGCTAAAGGGCTCTGGGGTCCTAAATATGTTTGAAAGTCCATCTGAGCTGCAAAGACTGCAATTCCTGGGCAATTCCTAGTGCTGTTCTGGGCTCAGAGCCAGTGGACATGGAAAACCAGCCAGGGCAGCAAAGAAAGTACTTGAACCACACCTCCCTCAACACCAGGCAGTGCAGCTTGAAGCAACAAAAGTGACTCCTTTATTCTGCTTGAGGAGACGAGAGGAAAGAGTAAAGAGAATTTTTTCTTGCACCTTGGATACCAGCTCAGAAACAGTAGGATAGGGCACCTGACAGAGTCATAAATCCTTGAGTCCAGGCCCTAGCTTGCAGACAACAATTCTAGGCATACCCTGGGCCAGAAAGGAACTCACCACCTTGAAGAGAAAGGCTCAATCCTGGCGAGATATATCACTGGCTGACTAACAAGCCCTTGGTCCCAGAAGGACCATTAGAAATACACAAGTCGTAAGTTATGGGCCATTGATAAGACACTGGGACATGTTGGCTTCAGGTACCAGCTCTGCCACAGTAGGGTAAAGCACCAAGTAGGCTCTTGGAGTCCTTGATTCTAGGTCTTGGCTCTTGAATGGCATTTCTGGATCTACCCTGGGCCAGAAGGGAGCCCACTGTCCTGAAGGGTGAGTCCCAGGCCTGGCAACATTCACCACAAGCTGAGTGAAGAAGAGCCCTTGGTGTTAAGTGAATATTGGCAGTAACACAGCAATAGCCCCCATGGGTCTGTGGTGGTGGTGGCCGTGAGAAGAGGTTTCTTTGCCTGTTAAAAGGGGAGAAAAAAAGGGAGGAGGAAAAAGTACAAATGACTTTTTCTCATAATTTGAGCACCAGCTTAACTGCAATAGAACAGGGCAACAGGTAGATCTCTAAAATTTTAGACTTCAACCCCTGGCTCCTAGACAGCATCACTGATCAGCCTAGGGCCTGGGGAAACTTGCAGCCATAAAGGGAAGGGCACAAGCCTGGCTGGCTTCACCATCTGCTGATTATAGAGCCCTAGAGCCTTGAGCAAATATAGGTGGTAGCCAGGTACTGGTTACACTGGACCTTGTGCGAGACCCAATGAAACACTGGTTTTAGGTTTGACCCAGGGCTGGTGGCCACAGAGGCACTTGTATCCTCCCATCTCCAGTCCCAGATGGCACAGCACAGAAAGAGAGAAACTTCATTTGTTAAAGGGAAAGTAAGGAAGGAGAACAAGAGTTTGCCTGGTAATTCAGGTAATTTTTTTGGACCCTATCCAAGACCAACATGGTGGTACGTCTGCAGGTTGCAAGAATCACAGTGTTCCCAGACTTTGGATGCCCTCTAATGCAGATGCAGCTTAGACCACAACATAAAAGTCCCTTTGAATACCTGGAAAATCTTGCCAAGAAGGACAGGTACAAATAAGCCTAGAGTATGAAGATCACAATAAATACCTAACTTTTCAATGCCCACACAGACAAAAATTCACAAGCATCAAGACCATCCAGGAAAACATGATATCAACAAATGAAATAAATAAGGCACCAAGGACCAATCCTGGAAAAACAGAGATATGTGATCTCTCAGACACAGAATTCAAAATAGAAATTTTGAGGAAACTCAAAAAATGTAAGATAACAAGGAGAAGGAATTCAAGAATAATAGCAGATAAATTTAACAGCAAGATTGAAATAATTAAAAATAATAAAGAAGAAATTCTGCCATTGAAAAATGCAATTGGCATACTGAAGACTGTGTCAGAGTTCTTCAATAGCAGAACTGATCAAGCAGAAGAAGCAGTTGGTGAGTTTGAAGACACGCTATTCGAAAAACAGAAAGTCAGAGGAGATAAAAGAAAACAAATAAAAACAATAAAGGACACTTATAATATCTAAAAAATGGTATCGACAAAGCAAATCCAAACCACAAAAAATGGCCTCGACAAAGCAAACCCAAACCACAAAAAATGGCCTCGACAAAGCAAACCCAAGAGGAGGTAAAAAATGACTTAGGAGTAGAGAGATTATTCAAAGGGATAATCACAGTGAACTTCCAAAACCTAGGGAAAGGTATCAATATTCAAGTACAGGACAGTTGTAGAACACCAAGCGGATTTAACTCAAAGAAGATTACCTCAAGGCATTTGATAATAAGGTTCCCGAAGATCAAGTATAAAGAAAGAATCTTAAAAGCAAGAGAAAATAAATAACACAATGGAGCTCCAATACATCTCACAGCCAACTTTTCAGTGAAAACCTTATAAGCAAGGAGACAGTGGCATGAGATTAATAAAGTGCTGAAGGAAAAAAAAAAGCTTTTACCCTAGAAAAGTATATCTGGTGAAAACATCCTTCAAACATGAAGGAGAAATACATTCTCAGGCAAACAAAAGGTGAAGGATTTCACAAACACCAGACCTTTCCTACAACAAATGCTACAGGGAGTTTTTCAGTATGAAAGAAAAAGACATTAATGAGAAACAACAAATCATCTGAAAGTATAAAACTCACTGATAATATTAAGTACCACAAAAAAAAACCCCAGAATATTATAAGGTTGTAATTGAGGTGGGTAAACTATTCTTATCGTAGGTCGAAAAACTAAAAAATGAACCAATGAAAAATAATAACAGCAAGGTTTCAAGACACAGACAGTATGACAATACAATAAGATATAAATAAAAACAACAAATAACAAGGAAGAAACTTAATGTGTAGAGCTTTTATTAGTTTTCTTTTGCCTTGTTCATTTATACAATCACTGTAAAGTTGTTTTCCATTTAAAATCAGAGATTACAAGACAGTATTTGCAAGCCTCATGGTAACCTCAAATCAAAAAATATATAAAAGATACACAAAAAATGAAAAGCAAGAAATTAAATCATACCATCAGAGATCACCTTTATTAAAGGGAAGTAGTAAGGGAGAAAATACCACAAAACGAACAGAAGACAACAAAATCCAGGAATAAGTTCATACTTATCCCTTACAATATTGAAAGTAAATGGACTAAACTCTCCAATAAAAAGTTTTAGAGTGGCTGAATAGATAAGATAATCAAGATCCAATAATCTTTTGCTTACAAGAAACACATGGCACCTATAAAGATGTACACAGATGCAAAAAAGAAGATGGAAAAAGATATTTTATGTCAATGGAAACCAAACAAGAGGTGGGATAGCTATACTTATATTAGGCAAAATAGGTTGCAAGACAAAAACTATAAGAAGAGACAAAAAGGTCACTATATAATGATAAATGGGTCAATTCAGCAAGAGAATATAATTGTAAACATATATGCACCCAATACTGGAGCATCTAGATATATAAAGCAAATATTATTAGAGCAATAGAGAGAGACGCACTGCAGTACAATAATAGCTGGACACTTCAACACCCCACTTTCAGCATTGGGTAGATCTTCCAGATGGAAAATCTACAAACAAATATCAGACTTCATCTGCACTATAGACTAAATGGACCTAACAGATATTTAGAGAACATTTCATCCAGTGACTGCAGAATACACATGATTTTTCTTAACTTATGATTAATTCTCAAAAACACTGTATATTAATTCACAAAATTAGTTTTAAAACATTCAAAAAATTGTAAATGTTATCAAACATTTTCTCTGACCACAGTGGAATAAAACAAGATATCAATACAAAGACAAATTTTGGAAACTATACAATCACATGGAAATTAATCAACATATACTTAAATAACCAGTGGGTCAGTAAAGAAATTAAGAAAGAAATTAAAACATTTCCTGAAACAAATGATAATAAATCACCAAATACCAAAACCCATGTGATACAGAAAAAGCAGTACTAAGAGGAAAGTTTTTAGCTCTAAATGCCTACATCAAAAAAAAAAAAAAGAACATGTAAATATACAACATAATGATGTATCTTAAAGAACCAGAAAAGCAAGAGCAAGCCAAATCCAAATTAATAGAAGAAAATAATAAAGATCAAACAGAAATACGTAAAATTGAAATGAAGGAAATGATACAAAAGATCAATAAAAGGAAGAGTTGGGTCTTTTTGGAAAGATAAATAAACCTGACAAGGCATTAGCCAGACAAAAAAAAAAAGAGAGAGAGAGAGAGAGAGAGAGAGGACACAAATAACTAAAATCAGAGATAAAAAGGAGACATTACAACTGATACTAAGAATTTCTATGTAGTGGCTACTATGAGCAGCTACATGCCAATAAATTGGAAAACCTAGAACTGGATAAATTCCTAGACACATATAACCTAACAAGATTGAACCATGAAGAAATCCAAAATTTGAACAGACCAATAACAAGTAATAAGATGGAAGCCATAATAAAAACTCTTTGAGCAAAGAAAAGCCAAGGACCTGATGGCTTCACTGCTAAATCCTACCAAATATTTAAATAATAACAATTCTATTCAAACTATTCTAAAAAATAGAGGAAGGGGGGATACTACCAAACTCATCCAAAGACACCAATATTACCCTGACACGAAAACCAGAAAAAGACACACACGTGCACACACACACACAAAAAACTATTGGCCAATATAACTAATGAATATTGTGGCAAAAATTCTCAACAAAATGCCAGGAAATTAAAATCAACAACACAATAGAAAGATCATTCATCATGACCAAGTGGGATTTATCCCAGAAAGGCAAGGGTGGTTGAAGAGACACAAGTCATTCAGTGTAATGTATTATACCAACACAATGGAGAACAAAAACCATACAATCATTTCAATCAATGCTGAAAAAGCATTTGATAAAATTCAACATAGATTTATGATAGACGCCATTAAACGACTGTGTATAGAAGGAACATGTCACAACATAACAAAAGTTATATAAGACAGACCCACAGCTAGTACTATACTGAATGGGAAAAAACTGAAAGCCTTTCCTCTACACAACAAAGATGCCTGCTTTCATTGCTGTTATTCAATGTAATACTTGAAGTTTCTTAGCTCAAGTAATCAGACAAGAGAAAGAAATGACAGGCATCTTATCTGAAAAGAAAGAAGTCAAAATATTTTTGTTTGCAAATAATTTGTTCTTATATTTGGAAAACCAAAAATATACCACCAAAAAAAAAAAAAAAAAAAAAACTATCAGAATCCATTAGCAAATTCTGTAAAATTGCAGGATAAAAATCAACAAACAAAAGTCAGTAGCATTTCTGTATGCAAAGTGAGCAGTCTGAAGCATAAATCAAGAAAATTATCACATTTACAGTAGCTAAAAATAAAATTAAGTTCCTAGGAATTAACTAACCACAGAAGTGAAAGATCTCCGTAAACAATAAAAACTATAAAATATTGATGCAAAAAAGATGATACAAAAAATGAAAACATATTCAATGTTCATGCATTGGAAGAATAAATACTTTTAAAATGCGTATACTTTCCAAAACAATTTATACATTTCAATCTCTATCAAAATACCAACAATGGCCGGGCGCGGTGGCTCAAGCTTGTAATCCCAGCACTTTGGGAGGCCAAGACGGGTGGATCACGAGGTCAGGAGATCGAGACCACCCTGGCTAACTCGGTGAAACCCCGTCTCTACTAAAAAATACAAAAAAAACCTAGCCGGGCGAGGTGGCGGGCGCCTGTAGTCCTAGCTACTCCGGAGGCTGAGGCAGGAGAATGGCGTGAACCCTTGAGGCGGAGCTTGCAGTGAGCTGAGATCCAGCCACTGCACTCCAGCCTCCGCGACAGAGCGAGACTCCGTCTCAAAAAAAAAAAAAAATGAGAAAAAAGATACAACATATCAGAATCTCTGGGACACATTTAAAGCAGTGTGTAGAGGAAAATTTATAGCACTAAATGCCCACAAGAGAAAGCTGGAAAGATCTAAAATTGACACTCTAACATCGAACTAGAGAAGCAAGAGCAAACACATTCAAAAGCTAGCAGAAAGCAAGAAATAACTAAGATCAGAGCAGAACTGAAGGAGATAGA
>NW_012102115.1:102608-105367 GCF_000951045.1 Mandrillus leucophaeus
CCCCCCTTTTTATCTGTTTTATCAATTTTTCTTTTTCCTTTCAGTCACGCCAACATCCTGCTGTTTCTTCCATTATAAAAAACATATAAATTTTTATGGAACCAAAAAAACAACCTAGAATAGCCAAAGCTATTCTGAGCAAAAAGAACAAAACAGAAGACATCACATTATTAGACTTAAAATTATATTACAGGACTATAGTAACCAAAACAGCATAATACTGGCATATTTCTTTACTAAGTATTTAAAACCTAAGAACTTACTCATATAAGTAAACACCACCTGTTCCCCAATAACTTGTAGAAATACAAACATATTAAAAAAAATTTTAAAAAAGACTGTCAATATTTCTAATAAAACAAGAAAACATTCGAAAAAAAAACTCCAGGACATTGGATTAGGTAAAGATTTCTTGAGTCATACCCCACAAGCACAGGCAACAAAAGCTAAAATTTACAGATACAATCACATTAAGTTAAAAAGCTTCTGCACAGCAAAGGAAACAATAAACAAAGTGAAGAGACAGCCTCCAGAACAGGAGAAAATATCAGATAACTACTTATCTGACAAGAGATTAATAGTCAGAATATATAAGAAGCTCAAACAAATCTGTAGGAATAAAAATATAATAATCCAATTTAAAAATGGGCCAAAGAGCTGAATACACATTTCTGAAAAGAAGACGTACAAATGGCAAGCAGGTATATGATAAGGTGCTCAACATCATTCATCATCAGAGAAATTCAAATCAAAACTACAATGAGATATCACCTTACCCCAGTTAAAATGGCTGTTATCCAAAAGAAAAGCAATAACAAATGCTGGTGAGATGTGGAGAAAAGAGAACCCTTGTATACTGTTGGTGGGAATTTAAATTAGAAAAACCACTATAAAGAAAAGTTTGGAGATTATTCAAAATACTAAAAATAGCACTACCATATGACCAGCAATCCTACTGTTAGGTATATACTCAAAAGAAAGGAAATCAGTATATTGAAGAGACATCTGCACTTCCATGTTTATTGCAACACTCTTCCCAATAGCCATGATTTGGAAGCAGCCTAAATTTCCATCAACAGATAAATGGGTAATGAAAATATGGTACATATACTCAATGGAGTACTCTTCAGTCATAAAAGAGAATGAGATACTATCATTTGCAACAGCATGGATCGGACTGGAGATGGTTATGTTAAGTGAAATATTCCAGGCACAGAAAGATAACCTTCACATATTCTCACTTATTTGGCGAAGCTAAAAATTCAAACTACTGAACTCATGAAGATAGAAAGTAGAAAGATGGTTACCAGAGACTGGGAAGTGTAGTGATGATTGTGGAGGGGAAGCAGGGATGGTAAATGTGTACAAAATAGAAAGGATGAATAAGACATAGTATTTGATAGCACGTGATGACTATAGTCAGTAATAGTTTAGTTGTACATTTAAAAATAACTAGAAGAGTGTAATTGAATCGTTTATAACACAAAGGATAAATGCTTGACCAATGGATACCCCGTTTACCCTGATGTGTAATGATGTGATCATTACACATTGCAGCCTATATCAAAATAATGATACAGGCATGTCAAAATATTCACATGCCCATATGTACATACATCTACTATGTACCCACAAAAATTTAAAATTTCAAAAATTTAGAAACTTTTTTTCAACCCTACAAAAATGAAAAAGAAAACCATCTCTCTTTTCAGATATAATTGTTTGCATCGGAAATCCCAAGTAATATATTTAAAAATTCTGGCACTAATAAGTGAGTTCAGCAAGGTCACAGAATATAAGACTAACAGAAAATATCAATCATATTTCTTTACACTAACAATGAACATGTGAA
The DNA here is from genome assembly GCF_000951045.1 of Mandrillus leucophaeus. Classification (NCBI taxonomy): domain Eukaryota; kingdom Metazoa; phylum Chordata; class Mammalia; order Primates; family Cercopithecidae; genus Mandrillus; species Mandrillus leucophaeus. Next base: position 104,461 of record NW_012102115.1, read on the forward strand.
AACTAAAATTAAAAACACAAGACCATTTATAGTTACTCCAGAGTAAATGAAGTACTTAGGTATAGCCTTGAGAAAACATGCACTAGATCTGTATGCTGAAAATTTCAAAGTGCTGATGAAATAAATTGAAGAAGACGTAAATAGTTACACCATGTTCATGAATAGGAAGTTTCACCATAGTAAAGATATCAATTCTTCCCAAATTAATCTACAGGTTAAATGTAATTCCTTTAAAAATCCCAGCAAGGTGTTTTAGAAACACAGGCAAGCCCATTCTAAAATTTACAGGAAATGTCACAAGCCCTATAATAGCAAAAACAAACATTGACCAAAAAAGGTAGGAGAAATTACTCTACCTGGTATTAAATGTTACTGTTCACTTACAATAAGTGAGACAATGTTCTATTGCTGGAGAGATAAACATAGGGCCAATGAACAGAATTGAGAATCCAGGGACAGACCCACACAAATATGCTCAACTGAATTTTGACGAAGATGCAAAACCCAATGAATTGGTGCTGCAGCGATTGCAAACCCATGGGGGCAGGGGAAATCTTCACATCTTCTACAAAAGATAATTTGAAATGGAACGTAGATTTAAACTTAACACATAAAAAAACAAAACTTTTAGAAAAAATATCATAAGGGCAAATTTTCAGAATCTAGAGGTAGGCAATGAGTTCTTAGAGTTGAAACAAAACCACAATACATGAAAAGAAAACTTGACATTGAATCTATAAATAACCTTGGGCAGTATGGCCATTTTCACAATATTGATTCTTCCTCTCCATGAGCATGGTATGTTCTTCCATTTGTTTGTGTCCTCTTTTATTTCACTGAGCAGTGGTTTGTAGTTCTCCTTGAAGAGGTCCTTTAGATCCCTTGTAAGTTGGATTCCTAGGTATTT
>NW_012102115.1:105867-109362 GCF_000951045.1 Mandrillus leucophaeus
CAACATGGCACAAGTATACATATGTAACAAACCTGCACGTTATGCACATGTACCCTGGAACTTAAAGTATAATAATAATAATAATAATAATAATAAAGAAAATAAAACTTGAGCTGTACATAGTGACTCATGCCTGTAATCCCAGGACTTTGGGACACTGAGGCAGGAGGATTGCTTGAGCCCAGGAGTTCAAGAGAGCCTGGGAAACTTAGTGAGATTCTGTTTCCCCAAAAAAATAGAATACTATAACTAGCCTGGCAAAACTGTGCATGTCTGTAGTCCCAGCTACTCAGGAGGCTAAGGTGGGAGGATTACATGAGCCTGGGAAGTCAGGGTCATGGTGAGCCACGATCATGGCACTGCACTCCAACCTGGGTGACAGAGTGAGACCCTGTTTTGTTTGGACTTTTTGTTTTTTGTTTTTTTTAAAGAAAAATTGACAAATTAAATCTCAAAATTAAAAACTTTTACTCTTTGAAAGTCCGCGTGATAAGACAAGTTACAGACTTGGGGGAAATATTTACAAACAACATATCTGACAAAGAACTAGTATCTAGAATATATAAAGAACCTACAAAAGTCAACTGAAAAAAAAATGCTATTAAAAATCGGCAAAAGACATAAAAATATATTTCATGAAAGAGGATATACAGATGAAAGATGACAAACACATGAAATTTGTTCAGTGTAATTAGCCATGATGTACATAAAATTAAAATTAAACCTATCCTATAAGAGTGGCTAAAATAAAAAATAGTGACAACATCAAATACTGGCAAGGATGCAGAGCAACCAGATCACTCATACACTGATGGTAGGAATGTAAAATAGTACAGCCATTCTGGAAAACAGTTTTTCAGTTAACTTTAAAATTCAACATGTGTTCATCATATGACCCAGCAACTACATTTATTCCAGATAAATAATAGGTTATGCTCATGGCCATTTTATTTGTAAAAGCCAAAAGATGAGAACAAATTATATGCCCTTCAGTGGGTGAACAGTTAAATTGTGATACACCAACACCATAAAGTACCACTCTGCAACAGAAAGGTATAAACTGTTGAAACATGCAATAACTTAATCTACAGAGAATTATGCTTTTTTAAAGTCTTTCCTTAAATGTCACAAACTATGCGATTTCATTCATATAACATTCTTGAAATGACAAAGTTGTAGAGATAGCAAAGGTATCAGTGTTTGTTAGGGGGTGGTGGTGGGTGGGTGGGAGGTAAGTAGGTATGGATGCAAAAGTGCAACACAAGGAATCTTTGTGGTGATGGAACTGTTCGGTATCTTGACTGTTGAATATATAAATCTATATGTGTAATAAAATTGTATATAGCTAAATACACACACAAAACAGTACAAGTTAAACTTAGTAGAGGTAAGAGTCTTCCCACTTAACAGACAAGGATATAGACTCAAATTACTTGACATTAAATGACTTGTCCAAGGTCACCTCAGCAGTAATTGATGGAATCAGAACTTGAATCCAGGTCTACTGACTCCAAGCATACCACAAAATCACCTAACCTCAAGTGAAACATTATTCCTCGTCCTGTTTCTTTCTCTTTTTTAGGGGAGCGGAGGGGAGGAGACAGAGTTTTGTTCTTGTCGCCCAGGTCTTGGCTCACCGCAACCTCTGCCTCCTGGGTTCAAGTGATTCTCCCGCCTCAGCCTCCTGAGTAGCTGAGATTATAGGTGTTCGTCACCACACCCAGCTAATTTTCGTATTTTTAGTAGAGACGGGGTTTTGCCATGTTAGCCATGCTCGTCTTGAACTCCTGACCTCAGGAGATTCACCCACTTTGGCCTCCCAAAGTGCTGGGATTATAGGCGTGAGGCACCGCGCTCCCGTCCCTCTTCCTGTTTCTAATCTCTATGACTAGCTACCTAGTTCCCCACGCTATTTCCTCAACCCTTCCCGTTTTCTCTTTTACCAAATTCCTCATCTCCAATGTTATCACATTTTTATTTAAAGCAACCATCAACAACTCTCCCTCAGGCTCTGTCGTATTTAACCTTATATCTAGATTCTTTTTGTAGTCCCTTTTGGATTTGGTTTTGGATGTTTTCCTGAGTTCTTATTTAGAACTTCCAGAGGTATTTCCTCTAGTCTGTTTCTCCCAATTTGTTTCTTTAGGGGAAAGAAAAAAAGTAAAAAAAAAAACATAAAACAAAAAAACAAAAAAAAAAAACGCAATGACAGTTCGACCCATTCAAGATAAAGCCTGAACAACTTAGCATGGCAAATAAGGCTCTCTCATGATCTAGTTCCCAAGCATAACTGACAGCTTAGTAACTTTGGGCAAATTGCCCAACCTCCCGAATTCTCATTTTCTACCTCTGTGCAACTGGGATAATAGTAATAGTATTGTTTCAAGGTTTAAATAATGTAAATAAAGCATTTACATCTGGTACTTGTGAGTGCTCAGTAAATATTAACTACTACTACTTACTACTACTAACTACCACTACTACTTACTACTAGTAGTAGTTTCTAATAGTAAGTAGTAGTAGTAGTAAGTAGTAGTAGTATTTTCTCCAGTCATTGCTCACCCACCCTTCTACAAGGCACTCTATGCTTCCAGCCTTTCCTCCAATAAGATATACTCTCATGTATATCCATTCCCTTGTACATTTGCACACACTCCCTCCTCTCCCTGAATTTGAAAGGTGAAGGATCCTCATCTTTACCTAGTCAAATTCTAAGATATCCTTCTAGGCTCATATCAAGTGCAACTTTCTCTGGGACACCTTCTTGGTCCTCCCACCTCCTAGATAGAGTTAAATATTCTCTCCTCTACACTAAGAAAGCACCTTATGCATACTCTATCACTTTTTTCACACAATATTTTAAGGATTTATTTCCATGGTAACATTCCCTGTTAGACTGAGCTGTAAACTTGCTGAAGGCCAAACTCATTGATACAAAGTAGAAACTCAATACATACTTCCTAAATTAATAAATGAATTGAGATACATTGGCAACAAGGGGTAGTAAGTAACAAACACAGTCCTGAGGAAAAACAGAACCACAGTTGTTCAGAGTCACAAGTTAGAACAATAGCAGAACTGTCAATATTCAACCAGACTTGTCGGAAAAGGCAATTAGCATGTGAACTATCAACAGCCTCCAATAATCAGCCTGAGTTCTTGGGCATGTTGGCAGGGAAATAGAACAATGGTATGCATATGCATACATGTATATCCTTCTGTGCCTGACCATGTGTTGCCTGGGGACAGCAAGTGGGATGTCTATGATTTGATTTAAAAACTAAATACAGGCCGGGCGTGGTGGCTCACGCCTGTAATCCCAGCACTTTGGGAGGCCGAGATGGGCGGATCACGAGGTCAGAAGATTGAGACCATCCTGACTAACACGGTGAAACCCCGTCTCTACTAAAAATTTTTAAAAAATTAGCTGGGTGTGGTTGTGGGCGCCTGTAGTCCCAGCTACTCGGGAGGCTGAGGCAGGAGAATGGCGTGAAC
>NW_012102115.1:109962-123403 GCF_000951045.1 Mandrillus leucophaeus
TTTTTTTAGACGGAGTCTCCCTCTGTCACCCAGGCTGGAGTGCAATGGTGTGATCTCGTCTCACTGCAACCTCTACCTCTGGGTTCAAGCAATTCTCCTGCCTCTCAGCCTCCTGAGTAGCTGGGATTACAGGTGCATGCCACCACATCCAGCTAATTTTTGTACTTTTAGTAGAGATGGGGTTTCACCATGTTGGTCAGGCTGGTCTCGAACTCCTGGCCTCGTGATGTCTTGTTTTTCAACGGTGCCATTAATCACTTGGAGCAAATAGTGACTTATTCGGAATATTTAGAAGTGATTATAACCAATTTTTAAAAGAAATTATAGATATAATTTTAAAAATTGCTCTATTACCATTCCTTGCTTGGCTGAACAAAATAGTGTATAAAGACTTCCTTTTTATACAGGTAAAAAATAAAATGCTGATAAATTACTTCAGTTTGAAAAATAGTTTTATTTTGTATCAATTCATCTCCAATAGGTTTGCATTATAATAAAGTATAACTTTGTGTACATCATTGATTTGAGACCTTTATTCCTTTCTTAGTATATGTATTTTGATGCTATAAATTCCCCTTTAAACACTGCTTCAGCCACATCTAACAATTTTTTTATGTATTGTATTTTCATTTTCATTTATTTCAAAATATTTTAATATTTCTTATCATGTCTTTTTTGACACAGTGGTCAAAAGCGGTCAGGGGTCTTGTTTAACTCCCAAATCTTTTTGGATTTTCCAGATATACACCTGCTAATTTTTTCCAGTTTAATTCAGAGTATATTATTTGTATGATTTCACTTCTCTTAAAATGTATTTGTGATATTCCTGTCTGTATTTAAACTTAACTCTAACTTATCTCTAATCTAAAGGGACTAGAATGAAGTCTTCTATTGGTAGACTACCACTGTGATGAGGGCAACAATGTTGGGCCACTCTAACCTCCTCTATCTACACCATTTAAGCAGGCAGCTTCCCTGTGCCCCACCCTCAGAAAGTTGTGTTTCTGATATAACAAATTAAACCACCTCCAGTTGATTTTGCCTGACCAGGATTCCAAGTGCTTTCTCTACCAGAGCTAACTACATTTTCCCAGAGAATTCCAGGAGATCTAAAGGAATTACCCTAATAGTAGGATAGTAAGTTTGCAGTTCTTTATCCCAAGGGTTGTGTGCAACACTAAAATCAATAGTAGTTAACTTGAATAACTGCTGGTGACACTCCAGGTGGACTTCAACAACAAATATTTATTGATCTCTTACCATGTTCCCGACATTTTCAAATACATTGTCTCATGCCTTTTCTGGAATGTAGTCAAAGCCTGTGTTATTAACTCTATTTTTAAAATGAGGACACTGAGGCCCAGACAGTTTAGTTGCCATTCTCAGGACCACATAGCCAGTAAATAACAGTGTTGGGAATTCAAAGACTACCGTATTTCAAGGTTGTTGTTCTACTACATGTAGTACATGGTCTTAATGACATCACAATGACTTAAAAATTACACTGAAATATCAATTAACTAGCCCTGAGAAAGCTAGGTAAATACTGCTCCCCACAGAGTCCCTGACAGACTGGCGGTTGGTTAGAGAATGAACAGATGTCACAGTCTTTTTCCACTAAGAATCTGTCCAAGAAGTCAACCTGTCTATAAGCCACAATGTTTCTTCTGTTAAACTCTTCTTCATATCTAATGTAGGACAGGGCCCTATGATAGGCCTTTACCCAATAAAAATACTTTCCCTGGCTGCTAGTTAAGGCCTTCAATAATTTTCTCCATGGTGAAAGTTTTAATTACATATAAGAGATCAGGATTAGAACCCTGATGCTCTGGGCAAAGAAGGGAGTAACTTCAATATACTTTAAAGGAAAATGAAGATTATTAAGGCCTTTTCAAGAGTAGATATGGGAATCTGCTGATAGAAGTATCAAAGATGAGCCCAATCCTTCCAATTATTAAAAAAAATGTTGATATATCATTGTTGTACATATTTGTAGGGTACATGTAGATATTTTGATAACCATATGCAATCTGTAATGATCAAACCAGGCTAACTGGGATATCCACCAAGTCATATATTTATATTTTCTTTGTGTTGGAAACATCACAATTCTTCTCTTCTAGCTATTTTGAAACATAAAATAAAGTATTGCTAACTATAATTTCCCTACTCTGTGGTCAAATACTAAAACTTATTTTTCCTATCTAACTATTGTTGTGCCCATTAACCAACTTCTCTTCATCTCTCCCTACCACCTTCCCTTGCTAACATCTGGTAATCACCATTCTGCTCTCTACCTTCATGGGATCCACTTTTTTAGCTCTCACATGTGAGTGAGAACAGGCAGTATTTGTCTTTCTGTGCCTGGCTTATTTTACTTAACATAATAACCTCCAGTTCCATCCACATTGCTTCAAAAAACAGGATTTTATTCTTTTAATAGCTAAATAGTATTTCATTGTGTATTTATACCACATTTTCTTCATTCTTTCATCCATTGATGGGCATTTAGGTTGATTAATAACTTGACTATTGTGAATAGTGTTAAATATGGGAGAGCAGATCTCTTTGACATACCGATTTCCTTTCCTTTGGATATATATATGCAGCAGCAGGATTGTTGGCTCACATGGTAGTTCTATTTTTAGTTTTTGAAGAAGCTCCATGCTGTTTTCTATAATGGCCGTACTACTTTACTTTCTCACCAACAGTGTAGGAGCATTTCCCTTTCTCTGCATCCCTGTCAGCATTTGTTATTTTTCCTCTTTTTGATAATAGCTATTCTAACTGGAGAGAGATGATATCTTACTATGGTCTTGATTTGCATTTCCCTAATGATTAGCATGTAAATAATCTGAAACCCAGAAAAGGGAAAAGAACTACCCAAAGCCACACAGTGAGATGAAACTAGAACCTGGGTGATTGACTCTCCATCACATGCAAATACATGTATTAAGAACCTGGAAGTAGTGTTTGGACAGCAATGAAAGGAAGTGGGTGGGCCAGATGGAGGAAGATTACAAAAAAAATTCGGGGTTACCTACATCATAGTTTAGAGATGGGCTGTTTGGCCTTAAGTAACTGCCAAACTTAAATAAGCTGAACAATAATACCCCTCACTAAAAGGATTGAAAGAGATAATATACTTTGAAGAATGTTTAATAGTTTGGCCCAGAGCAGTTATATAATAAAATATCATTTATAAATGATAATAAAAATTCCTAAATTTTATTATGCATCAAAATCACCTGAAAGTCTTGTTAAAACAGAGATTTTATGCCCCAACTACCATTTTTGTGATTTAGAATTTGCATTTCTAATCAGCCCCAGGTGATGTTGATGCTAATGGTCCAGAGAACCATTCTTTGAAAACTTTTGAGAAGATGAGTCAGTGAAAACCTGGGTGAACCTCCCTTTTAGTTGCTATCCCAAATCTGGAAAAGACAATACATGTCTTCTGAAATATAAAACAAACAAAAACAAGTAAACCTATAGCTTTTCAAAAACCCTCCTTTATCGACCTTAAAGGGAGTATAAAAAGGGTTTTTGGATTTGGTAAATTCTAATGATATCTATGTCTTTGAAATGTTAATATCCTATGAATAACTATTAATATTGTAGAGACTGAGCATTTGCACAACACAAATCCCAAGTAGCCAATCCATTCAGGTAGGTAGTAGGTCTGTTAGGCTTTTATTGCAGCCCCTTTGGTGACCCCCCGTAACCACTCCATAACACAGAAATCCCTACATAAGACACTAGACAAAGTCCCAACTGGCCTCAATAAGAGTTGTTACCTAAGGATTAAGTTGCAATAACAGCCATTGCCCTTCTGAGTGCTGAAAAGATCACATCATTAAACTATGTCTAGTGAGGAAAAAAGAGGCTATTCATGGACTCTGAACACATGCTTATGTTTTAGTTCCAACTGCTTATGCATTTGCATCTGTTTGCATTCTTGGAAATTTCATTGCCTTTTCTAGGATTACGGCAACAGACAAATATTGTACGGTGATAATCTTTCTATTGCTCTTCTGAGTCATATACTCCAGAAACATCCTTGGAACATTTGGGATAACTCATAGTTTTGTGATTATATTTCACAGGAATGAACAATGTAACTGAACAGGTGTGGCATAATAAAAAAGTGCTGTATGAGTATAGAGGATTTATTTCCCCAAACTGCTTCTGCTAGAGGCTGTGCCTAAATAAGCTAATTCACTTTTCTGACCCATTTCTTAATTTATAAATTAAGGGAGTCACACAGACTCAGAGTGGCTGCCCTTGCTTTGTGAACCAAAGTGAGCTGTGTAACACCCATAAAAGTGGGGAGAAGTAGAAATAAATAACTCTCATAACAAAAGAAAAAACGGCACAGTACAGAGGGATGTAAAATTAAAATCACCCTCTTTACTCCTACCTCTTTTCAACTCCCCAGAAGTAATCAGTGTTAACAGTTCTTTGTGTAGCTTTTTGGACACTTTCTGTACATATATTAACATACATGTAATCTCTTTTGTATTTTTAAATGATAAATATATAAATATGTATACAAAACAAATTTTTTCAGTTTAGACTGTATTTCATGCAATTATTTATTTCTTAGCTTTTTTTAACTTACAAGTAATTTATTTGTCTTGATGTACCAGTATTCTTTGTAGTTTATCAAAAAAGAATCAAATGCTTTAGATAATTGAGTGTAGGTGGCAGTTAATGAGTTTACCACCTTTAATTAAATTTAAGAATTTGACTTACCATCTGTTTTAGTTAGGATACAGACCCAGCTACTATAACAGAAAAACATACAAACTCAAAAGCTTAACAAGTTTTCAACAACATCAAAGTTTATTCTTCCTCATATACTGGTCCATAGGTGAGCAGTTCAGAGTTGACAGGCTGGTTCTTCCATTCTGAAAACATTACTTTTATCTCTGAGTCTGTTCCAGGTCTTGTCATCTCCTAATCAGCAGAAGGAAAAGAAAGTCAGGGATGCACAGGTATGTTACTTTTAAAAAAAAATCAACCTTACTTTTTGTTTATATTCTTTAGTAGAGCACAGGATAATATTGTAAAGTTATCTATTGCTACGCAGTATGTCTCCAAAACTTAGTGACTTAAAGCAATAATGATTTATTATTTCTTATTGTTTTGTGGGGTTGGCTGGGTAGTTCTCTGTTATCTCCTGGGCTCCATCATGTAGCTGCACTCAATTTCTGAGTTGGTTAGTGTCTGTGCTCAGCTGGACCTTTCTTTCTATGTGGTCTTTTTTCCAGTATTTTTCACAGTTACGTTGGTTCAGAGCTCCAGGATAATAAATGTAACCTCAAGGCCTTATCTTATTTGCCATGTCCTGTTGGTCTAAGCCGGTCACAAAGCCAGTCTACGTTCAAAATTTGGGGAAATAGACACCCTTTTTTTGATTGGAAGTACATAAAGTCACATTACAAAGGTGCATGTACAAAAAGATGTATGATTAATTGGGAGGAATTATGGTAAAAATCAACTATAGCCTGTTTTAGCCCCAATGATTCATACTTCTCCCACATGAAAAGCATTCTCTCTCCTCCAAAGACTCCTCATAGCCTCATCCCAGCACAGTGTCAGGCACTAACTCCCTGATCTTATGATGTACATCAGGTTGGGATGTGGGTGTGACTCCTTGGATACAGCTCCTCTTGATCCATAGACCTATGAAGACAGGTTGCATACTTTACCCATATTCAACATAAAATGGTGAGACAATGGCAGAATAACAATAGACATGTCTACTCCAAACAAATAAAGAAAAAGGTAGAAATGGAAAGCATATAGCAGTCACTAACCCACAGCAATTCCAAATGTCACAAAAGACTTATTAGTAGGACTCTTTTCTCCAAGAACAATGTCTAGGACTAGAAAGTTTCCTTAATTAAGGCAGTTCTGTTCCCTGAGACTGGTTGCCTAATCCAATGTTCTTCACAGTTCTGCTTTTTAATACTTTCAAAAATTATTTTATATTCAAGTGGTACATGTGCAGGTTTGTTACATGGGTAAATTGCATGATGCTGAGGTTTGAGTATGATTGATCCTGTAGCCTTGGTAGTGAGCATAGTACCCAGTTGATTTTCAACCCTTATCTCCCTCCCCCTTCTAATAGTCCCCAGTGGTCTATTGTTGCCATTGTTATGTCCATGTATTCCCAATGGTGAGCTCTCACTTATAAGTGAGAATATGTGGTATTTGGTTTATTGATCCTGCATTAATTCACTTAGGACAATGGCCTCCAGTTGCATCCATATTGCTGCAAAGAACATGATTTCATTTTTTTCTGGCTGTGTAATATTTCATAGTGTATATGTACCACATTTTCTTTCTCCAGTTCACCATTTATGGGCACCTAATTTGATTCCATGTCTTTATTATTGTCAATAGTGCTGCAATGAACATATGAGTGTATATGTCTATTTAGTAGTATGATTCATTTTGATTTGGATATATACCCAGTAATGGGAATGCTGAATCAAATAGTAGCTCCAAGTTCTTTAAGAAATCTCCAAACTGTCTTCCACAAGAGTTTAACTAATTTATGTTCCCACCAACAGTGTCTAACTGTTCCCTTTATCCTCAGTCTTATCAGAATCTGTTGTTTTTTGACTTTTCAATTATAGCCATTCCAACTGATGTGAGATGATGTCTCCTTGTAGTTTTGATTTGTATTTCTCTAATGATTAGTGATGTGGAGCATTTTTTATAAGTTTTTTGATAGCTTGTATGTTTTCTTTTGAAAAATGTCTGTTCATATACTTTACCAAGTTTTTAATGGTAAAGTTTTAACTTTACCATGCTGTTTTGGTTACTTTAGCCTTATAGTATAGTTTGAGTCAGCTACTGTGATTCAGCCAGTGTTGTTTAAGTTCCTTATAGATTCTGCATATTAAACTTTTGTGAGATGCATAGTTTGCTAATAATTTCTCCCATTCTGTAGGATGTTTGCTCACTCTGTTGATAGTTTTATTTACAGTGCAAAAGCTTAGTTTAGTTAGTTGCAGTGCAGAAGCTTAGTTTAGTTAGATCCCATTTGTCAATTTTTGCTTTTATTGCAATTGCTTTCGAGAACTTAGTAATAAATTATTTGTCAAGGGTGATGTCGAGAATAGTGTTTCCTACATTTTCTTCCAAGTATTTTTATAGTTTGAGGTCTTACATTTAAGTCTTTAATCCATCCTGAGTTAATTATTTTATATGGTGAGAGGTAGGTATCAGTTTCTCTCTTCCACATGTGGCTAGCCAGCTACACAGAACCACTTATTTAATTGGGAGTTCTTTCTCCATAGCTTATTTTTGTCAACTTTGTCAAATATTAGATGGATATAAGTGTGTGGCTTTATTTATTCATCCTCTATTCTATTCCCTTGGTCTACATGTCCATTTTTGTACCAGTACCATGCTGTTTTGGTTACTTTAGCCTTATAGTATAGTTTGAGTCAGCTACTGTGATTCCTCCAGCCTTGTTTATTTTGCATGAGGTTGCTGTGGCTATCCAATCTCTTTTCTGCTTCCCTGTGAATTTTAGAATAGTTTTTTCTAATTCTGTGAAAAATGATATTGGTAGTTTAATAGAAATAGCATTGAATCTGTAGATTGCTTTGGGCAGAAAGGCCATTTTGACAATATTGATTCTTCCAATCCATGGATATTGAATGGTTTTTTTTGTTTGTTTTCCATTTATTTTATTTTTTAATTTTATTTTCCATAAGTTATTGGGGTACAGGTGATATTTGGTTACATGAATAAATTATTTAGTGGAGATTCATGAGAACCTGGTGCACCCATCACTCCATCACTCAAACAGTATACACTGCACCGTATTTGCTGTCTTTTATCCCTCACCCCCTCCCACTCTTCCCTCCAAGTCCCCAAAGTCCATTGTATTATTTTTATGACTTTGCATCCTCATAGCTTAGCTCCCACATATCAGTGAGAACATACGATGTTTGATTTTCCATTCCTGAGTTACTGCATTTGGAATAATACTCTCTAATCTCATCCAGGTCATTGCAAATGCTGTTCATTCCTTTTCATGACTGAGTAGTATTCCATTTTATATATATACCAGAGTTTCTTTATCTACTCGTTGATTGATGGGCATTTGGGTTGGTTCCATGATTGTGCTATTGTGAATTGTGCTGCTGTAAACATGCATGTGCAAGTATCTTTTTCGAATAATGACTTCTTTTCCTCTGGGTAGATACCCTGTAGTGGGATTGCTGGATCAAATGGTAGTTCAACTTTTTGTTCTTTAAGGAATCTCCACACTGTTTTCCATAGCGGAAACACTTTTGGTGATTCAAAGTGTTTAATTTTGATGAAATCCAATTTATCCATTTTCCTTTTGTTGCTTGTACATTCAGTGTTATATCTAAGAATTCATTGCTAAACACATGGTCACAAAGATATGCCTTATGTTTTGTTCTAAGAGTTTTACAAATCTAGCTCTTATATACAGATCTTTAATTCATTTTGAGCTAAATTTTATATATAGGGTAAGGTAGTAGTCCTTTGAATTTGGATAGTCAGTTGACTCAGCACCACGTATTGAAAAGACAATATTTGCCCTTACTGAATGTTCTTGGCTCCCTTGTTGAAAATCAATTGACTATTAATGTATGAATTATACCCTATGTCACTGTAACTTGTCCCTTCTCCACTGGGCCAGGGGGTAACTCAGTGCCCTGAAGTTAGAAAGACAAGCCTAGCTGGATTAAACACCTGTTGATTGAAGAGCACTTGGGCCTCAAGTAAAGATCTGTGGTAGCCAGGCAGTGATTGCTGCAGGCCTTGGGTAAGAACCAGTCTTACACTGGCTTTAGGGCTCATCTGGTAGTATCTCAGTGGTGGTGGCCAATGAGGTGCTTATATTACCCTTCCCCAAGCTCCAGGAATCTCAGCACAGGGAGAGAATCCCCATTTGTTAGAGGAAAAGTAAGGGAAAAAAACAATAATCTCTGCCCAGTCATCCAAATAATTATTCCAGATCTTATCCAAGACCACCATGAAGGTACTCTAAGGGTCTGCAAGGACCACAACATTGCTGGGCTTAGGGTACTCCCTAATGCAGATACAGCTTAGATCACAACACCCAATTACTTTCAAATCTGGAAAGTCTTCTCAGGAAGAATGGCTACAAATAAGCCTAGACTGCAAAGACTATAATAAATGCTTATCTCTTCAATACCCAGACAGTAATGAACATCCACAAACTTCAAGGTCATCAAGAAAAACATGACCTCCCTCACAAAGCAAGCTAAATAAGGCACCAGGGATCAAACCCGAGAAAGACACATGTGTTCTTTCAGACAGAGAATTCAAAATAGCTGTGTTGAGGAAACTCAAATAAATTAAAAATAACATACAAAAGGAATTAAGAATTATAGCAAATAAATTTTAAAAAAGAAATTGAAATAATTAAAAACAATCGAGGAGAAATTCTAGAGCTGAAACATGCAATTTACATACTTAAAAATGCACCAGTCTCTCAGCAGAAGAACTGATCAAGCAGCAGAAAGAATTAGTGAGCCTAAAGAGAGGCTATTTGAAAATACAGTCAGAGGAGACAAAATAAAAAAATAAAAAAGAATAAAGTACACCTGCAATCTCTAGAAAATCGTCTCAAAGGGGCAAATCTAAGAGTTATTAGCCTTAAAGGAGAGGTAGAGACAAAGATTGGGCTAGAAAGTTTATTTAAAGGAATAACAACAAGATAACATTCCACACATAGAGAAAGACATCAATATTCAAGTACAAGAGTATTGTAGAACACCAAGCAGATTTAACTCAAAGAAGACCACCTCAAGGCATTTAATAATCAAACTCCCAAAAGTCAATGATTAAAGAATGTATCCAAAAAGCAGAAAGATAAAATAAACAAATAACAAAAAAAAACTCTAATACATGTGGCAGAAGACAAATTAGTAGAAACCTTACAGGCCAGAAGAGAGTGACATGGCATATTTAAAGTGCTGAAGGAAAAAATACTTTTACCATAGAATAGTATATCTGGGGAAAACATCTTTTAAATGTGAAGGAGAGATAAAGACTTTCCCAGACAAACAAAAGCTGAGGGATTTTATCAACATCGGACTTATCATACAACAAATGCTACAGGGAATTCTTCATTTGGAAAGAAAAGGACATTAATGAGCAATACAAAATCATCTGAAGTGACAGAACTCACTGATAATAATAAGTACACAGAAAAACAGACAATATGATAACACTGTAATTGTGGTATGTAAAGCACTTATATCTCAAGTAGGAAGGTGAATAAATGAACCAATCAAAAATAATAATAACAACTATTGAAGATATATACAATACAATAGGGTATAAATAGAAAGAACAGAAAGTTAAAAATCAAGGAGACAAAGGTAAAGCACACAGTTATTATTAGTTTTCTTCTTGCTTGTTTGTTAGGTTTGTTGTTTTCACAATCAGTGTTTACTTGTCATCAGTTTAAAATAATGGGTTGTAAGATGTTATTTACAAGTCTTATGATAGCTTCTAACAAAGAAATCTACAATGGATAGACAAAAAATAAAAAGCAATATGCTCAAACATACCAGCAGACAAAATCACCGTCCTCAAAGAAAAACAGGAAGAAAAGAAGAAAGAGAAGACCAAAAGAGAACCGGAAAACAAATAAGAAAATGGCAGGTGCAAGTCTTTACTTATAACATTGAATACAAATGGAAGAAACTCTCCAAAAAAAGTCAAGGAATGACTGAATGGATTAAACAAAACAAGTCTCAATAACCTACACAGCATGAAAATAAAGGGATGGGAAACAGAAACCAAAAATGCAAGAGTAGCTACACTTATATCAAACAAAATAGATTTCAAGACAAAAACTATAAGATGAGACAAAGAAAGTCATTAAATAATGAAAAAGGTAGCAATACAGCAAGAGAATATAACAATTGCAAATATATGCAACCAGATGTATAAACAACCAGAAGTATAAGCAACCAGATGTATAAAGCCAATATTATTAGAGCTAAAGAGAAAGATAAACTACAAAATAATAAAAGCTGAAGGGTTCAAAACTCCACTTTTAGCACTGGACTGATTATCCAGACAGAAAATAAACAAAAAAAATCTAACTTAATCTGCAATGCGAATCAAATGGACCTAATAGATATTTACAAAAAAATTTATACAACAGCTACAGAATACACATTTTTGTCCTCAATACATGAATCATTCTCAAGCACAGATCATCTATTAACCCACAAAACAAGTCTTAAAACATTCAAAAAAGTAAAATTATGTCATGCATCTTCTCCAACCACAATGAAATAAAACTAGAAATAAATGACAAGAGGAATTTTGAAAACTATACAATCACATGGCATTTTTTTTTCATTGTTTCTGAGTGAACAGTGGGTTACTAAAGAAATTAAGAAGACAATTTAAAAATTTCTTCAAACAAATGAAAAAAAAATACAACACACGAAAATCTATGGTATACAGTAAGTGCAGTTTTGACAAGAAAACTTATAGCAATATATGCCTACACCAAAAAAGTGGAAAAGGGAGAGGTAGAGCAAGATGGCAGAATAGAAGACTCCAAGAATTGTTCCCTCTGCAGGAATACCAAATTAACCGCTATCTACTCAGAAGAAAAAAAAAATTCATAAGAGCCAAAAATCAGGTGATGATTCATAGTACCTATTTTTAACTTCGTATTTCTGAAAAAGACACTAAAGAGATAGAAAAAATCAGTCCTGAATCACCAATGCCATCTCTCCACCACCCCAGGCATCAGCTCTGTGGTGCAGAGAGCTTCTCTGGGTGATGAGGGAAGCAGAACATAGTAACTGTGAGGCATCGATCTCAGTGCTGTTCTATTAGAGCAGAAAGGAAAACCAGAACAAACTCAGATGATGTCTGCTCAAAGAGGAAACATTTAAACCAGCTCTAGCCAGAGAAGAATTGCTAATCCCAGAAGTCTAATCTTGAATGCTTACAAACCTTGCCACTGAGAGGGAAAGTTTTCTCTGTCTCTAAGTAAACTTGAAAAGCAGTCTAGGCCATAGGGATTGCAACCCAGGCAAATCTTAGTGTTAGCAGTGGCAAATCCATACAAGTCTACAGCAACCTCAATTCTTGACTCCTCAGAAGAAAATTCAACTGAGAGCCATAAGACAGAGGGAGAGATTGAGGCCAGTTTTAGGGTAGGAGTGAAAGTTTATTAACAATTTTTAGAGCAGGAATGAAAGGAAGTAAAGTACACTTGCAAGAGGGCCAAGAGAGCGACTGGAGAGAGTCAAGTGTGTCATTTGACCTTTGACTTGAGGTCTTATATGTTGGCATGTTTCTGGGGTTGCATTAATTATCCCCTGATTCTTCCCTTGGGGTGGGCTGTCCATATGCACAATGGCCTGTTAGCATGTCTGAGGAGACACATGCACAATGTGTTTACTGAAGTTACATACGTTTGCACTTGAGGTGTTCTTCCTTTACTTGTCAAGTATTCACAGAGGAAGGTCATATAATAGTTGAATTCCACCACCCAAAATTTCATCATGAATTGTAATCCCCATTATCCCTATGTGACAAGGGCAGGACCAGGTGAAGGTAATTGGATCATGGAGGCAGTTTCCACAATGCTGTTTTCATGATAGTGAGTGAGTCTCACGAGATCTGATGGTTTTATAATTTCCCCTGCTTGCACTCACTCCGTCTTACTGCCCTGTGAAGAAAGTGCCTGCTTCACCTTTGCCTTCTGCCGTGATTGTATGTTTCCTGAGGCCGCCTCAGCAATGTGGAACTCTGAGTCAATTAAACGTCTTTCCTTTATAAATTACCCAGTCTCATGTATTTATTCATAGCAGTGTGAGAATGGACTAATAAAATTTCTGACTCAGCACAGTCATAGTGGTGGTGGCCACGGGGGTGCTTGTGTCACTCCACCTCCAGTTTTAGGTAGCTCAGAACAGAGACAGAAACTTTGCATATTTAAGAGAAAGTACATGAAGAGAACAAAAGTCTCTGCCTGGTAATCAAGAGAATTCCCCCAAATCTCGTCCAAGGCCATCAACGTGGTACCTCTACAAGAATGCAAGAATCAAAGCATTACTGGACTTGGGGTGCTGCCTACACCAGAAGCAGCTTAGATCACAACATCCAGTGTTTTCCAACTAGCTGGAAAGCATTCCAGAGAAAAACAGCTACAAATAAGCACAGACAGTGAATACTATAATAAATACCTAACTCTTGAAGACCTAGACACAAAACATCTACCAGGATCAACACCATCTAGGAAATTATGACCTCAACAGATAAACTAAATAAAGCACCAGGGAACAACTGGAAGAAACAGACACATGTGAACTTTTTTTTTTTTAATATGAGTATTGCTTTATTTATTTATTTATTTATTTTGTTTATTATTATTTTATTA
>NW_012102116.1:0-307 GCF_000951045.1 Mandrillus leucophaeus
TCTCAGATTCCACAGAAATAAGGCTAGCAAACAGCTCCACGAAATACCGCTGTAATTTTGTGAGTGGGAGTCACACATCACAAAGCAATATCTCAAAAAGTTTCTTTCCAGGTTTTCTCTGAGGAAATTTTCTTTTTCACCATAGCCCTCTGTGGGCTTCCAAATATCACTTTGCAAGTTGTACAAGAACAGGCTTAGCGAACGGCTTCTTGACGGAAAAGCTCTAACTCTGTGAGAAGAATTAACAGAACACTAAGCAGTTTCTCAGAAACCTTCTTTCCAGTTTTCATCTGAGGATATTTCCTTT
>NW_012102116.1:5252-7114 GCF_000951045.1 Mandrillus leucophaeus
TTTCCTTTTTCACCATAGCCCTCCATGGGCGTCCAAATATGACTTTGGAAATTCCACAAGAACAGTCTTAGAGAAAGGCTTTTTGAGGGGAAAGCTGTAATTCTGTGAGATGATTTCACAGAACACAAAGAATTTTCTCAGAACGCTTCTTTCTTTTTTTTATCGGAGGATATTTCCTTGGCCCTATAATCTTCAAAGTGATCCGAAATATCAGTTCTCAGATTCCACAGAAAAAAGGCTAGCAAACAGTTCCACAAAATACAGTTGTAACTCTGTGAGTGGAAGTCACACATCACAAAGCAGTTTCTCAGAAAGCTTCTTTCCAGTTTTTTGGTGGGGATACTGTCCTTTTCACCATAGTGCTCTATGGGCTTCCAAATATCACTTAGCAATTTCCGCAAGAACAGGCTTAGCGAACTGCATCTAGAGAGAAAAGCTGTACCTCGGTGAGATGAATTAACGGTACACTAAGCAAGTTCTCAGAAAGCTTCTTTCCAGTTTTTATCTGAGGATATTTTCTTTTTCACCATAGTCCGCCATGGGCTTCCAAATATCACTTTGTAAATTCCACAAGAACAGTCTTAGCGATAGGCTTCTTGAGGGGAAAGCTGTAACTCTGTTAGATGAATTAACAGAACACTAAGCAGCTTCTCAGAAAGCCTCTTTCCAGGTTTCATCTGAGGATATTTCCTTTTTCACCGTAGCCCTACATGGAGTTCCAAATATCACTTTGCAAATTCCACAAGAAGAGTCTTAGCGAAGGGATTCTTGTGGGGAAAGCTATAACTCTGTGAGATGATTTCAGAGAACACAAAGAAGTTTCTCAGAAAGCTTCTTTCTCTTTGTTATTGGAGGACATTTCCTTTGGCCCTGTAGTCTTCAGAGGGATTCAAAATATCAGTTCTCAGATTTCACAGAAAAAGATTAGCATACAACTCCACGAAATACAGCTGTTACTTTGTGAGTGGAAGTCACACATCACAAAGCAGTTTCCCAGAAAGCTTCTATCCAGTATTTCTCTGAGGATATTTTCTTTCTCACCATAGCCCTCTTTGGGCTTCCAAATATCACTTTGCAAATTCCACAAAAACAGGCTTAGCGAACGGCTTCTTGAGGGGAAAGCTCTAACTCTGTGAAATGAATTAACAAAACACTAAGCAGTTTCTCAGAAAGCTTCTTTTCAGTTTTCATCTGACGATATTTTCATTTTCAACATAGCCCTTCATGGGCTCCCAAATATCACTTTGCAAACTACACAAGAACAGTCTTAGCGAAAGGCTTCTTGAGGGGAAAGCTGCAACTCTGTGAGATGATTTCACATCACACAAAGAAGTTGCTCGGAAAGGTGCTTTCTCTTTGTTATCGGAGGATATTTCCTTTAACCTTATAATCTTCAAAGGGATCCGAATTATCAGGTCTGAGATTCAACAGAAATAAGGGTAGCAAACAACACCAAGAAATACAGCTGTAATTCTGTGAGTGGAAGTCACACATCACAAAGCAGTTTCTCAGAAACCTTCTTTCCACATTTTCCCTGAGGATATTTTCTTTTTCACCATAGCCCTCTATGGGCTTCCAAATATTACTTCTGAAATTCCAAAACAACAGGTTTAGCAAATGGCTTCTTGAGGGGAAAGCTATAACTCTGTGAGATGAATTAACAGAACACTAAGCAGTTTCTCAGAAAGCTTCTTTCCAGGTTTCATCTGAGGATATTTTCTTTTTCACCATAGTCCTCCATGGGCTTCCAAATATCACTCTGAAAATTCCACAAGAACAGTCTTAGCGACAGGCTTCTTGAGGGGAAAACTGTAACTCTGTAAGATGATTTCACAGAACACAAAGAAGTTTCTCAGAAAGCT
>NW_012102116.1:10759-13772 GCF_000951045.1 Mandrillus leucophaeus
AATTCCACAAGAACAGTCTTAGCCAAAGGCTTCTTGAGGGGAAAGCTGTAACTCTTTGAAATGATTTCACAGAACGCGAAGAAATTGCTCAGAAAGCTGTTTTCTCTTTGTTATCAGAGGATATTTTCTTTGGCTTTACAGTCTTCAAAGGGATCCGAAATATCAGGTCTCAGATTCCACAGAAATAAGGCTAGCGAACAACTCCACGAAATACAGCTGTAACTCTGTGAGTTGAAGTCACACATCACAAAGCAGTTTCTCAGAAAGTTTCTTTCCACTTTTTCCCTGAGGATATTTTGTTTTTCACCGTAACCCTCTGAGGGCTTCCAAATATCACTTTTCAAATTCCAAAAGAATAGGCTTGGCGAACGGCTTCTGGAGGGGAAAGCTGTAACTCTGTGACATGAATTAACAGAATACTAAGTAGTTTCTCAGAAAGCTTCTTTCCAGTTTTCATCTGATGATATTTCTTTTTTCACCATAGCCCTCCATGGGCTTCCAAATATCACTTTGCAAATTCCACAAGGACAGTCTTAGTCAACGGCTTCCTTAGGGGAGTGCTGTCACTCCATCAGATGATTTCTAGAGAACACAAAGAAGTTTCTCAGAAAGCTGCTTTCTCTTTGTTATTAGAGGATATTTCGTTTGGCCCTATAGTCTTCAAAGGGATCCGAAATATCAGTTCTCAGATTCCACAGAAATAAGGCTACCAAACAGCTCTACGAAATACAGCTGTAACTCTGTGAGTGGAAGTCAGACATCACAAAGCAGTTTCTAAGAAAGCTTCTTTCCAGTGTTTCTCTGAGGATATTTTCTTTTTCACTATATCCCTCTATGGGCTTCCAAAGATCACTTTTCAAATTCCACAAGAACAGGCTTAGCGAATGGCTTCTGGAGGTGAAAGCTGTAACTCGGTGAAGTGAATTAACAGAACTCTAAGCAGTTTCTCAGAAAGCTTCTTACCAGTTTTCATCTGAGGATACTTCCTTTTTCACCATAGCTCTCCAAGGGCATCCAAATATCACTTTGCAATTTCCACAATAACAGTCTTAGGGAAAGGCTTCTTGAGGGGAAAGCTGTAAATCTGTGAAATGATTTCACAGAACACAAAGAAGATTCTCAGAAAGCTGCTTTCTCTTTGTTATCGGAGGATATTTCCTTTGGCCCTATAGTCCTCAAAGGGATCTGAAATGTCAGTTCTCAGATACCGGAGAAATAAGGCTAGCAATCAGCTCCACGAAATACAGCTGTAACTCTGTGAGTGCAAGGCACACATCACAAAGCAGTTTCTCAGAAAGCTTCTTTCCAGTTTTCAGCTGCGAATACTTCCTTTATACCATAGCCCTCCATGGGTTTCCAAATATCACTTTGCAAATTCCACAAGGACAGTCTTAGCGAAAGGCTTCTTGAATGGAAAGCTGTAACTCTGTGAGGTGATTTCACAGATCTCAAAGAAGTTTCTCAGAGAGCTTCTTTCTCTTGATTATCAGAGGATATTTCCTTTGGCCCTATAGTATTCACAGGGTTCCGAAATATCAGTTCTCAGAGTCCAGAGAAATAAGGCTAGCAAACAGCTCCACGAAATACAGCTGTAACTCTGTGAGTGGAAGTCACACATCACAAAGCAGTCTCTCAGAAAGCTTCTTTCCACTTTTTCTCTGAGGATATTTTTCTTTTCACCTTAGCCCTCTATGGGCTTCCAAATATCACTTTGCGTATTCCGCAAAAACAGGCTTAGCGAACGACTTCTCTATGGGAAAGCTGTAACTCTGTGAGATGAATTAATAGAACACTAAGAAGTTTCTCAGAAAGCTTCTTTACAGTTTTCAACTGAGGATATTTTATTTTTCACCTCAGCCCTCGATGAACTTCCAAATATCACTTTGCAAATTCCAAAAGAACAGTCTTAGCCAGAGGCTTCTTGAGGGGAAAGCTCTAACTCTGTGAGATGATTTCGCAGAACACAAAGAAGTTGCTCAGAAAGCTTATTTCTCTTTTTTATCGGAGGATATTTATTTTGGCCCTATAGTCTTCCTAGGGATTCGAAATATCAGTTCTCAGACTCCACAGAAATAATGCTAGAACACAGCTCCACGAAATACAACTGTAACTCTGTGAGTGGACATCACACATCACAAAGCACTTTCTCAAAAAGCTTCTTTCCACTTTTTCTATGAGGATATTTTCTCTTTCACCATAGCCCTCTATGAGCATCCAAATATCACTTTGCGAATTCCACAAGAACAGGCTTAGCGAACGGCGTCTTGAGGGGAAAGCTGTAATTCTGTGAGATGAATTAACTGAACACTAAGCAGTTTCTCACAAAGCTTCTTTCCAGTTTTTATCTGAGGATATTTTCTTTTTCACCGTAGCCCTCCATGGTCTTCCAAATATCACTTTACAAATTCCAAAAGAACAGTCTTAACGAAAGGCTTCCTAAGGGGAAAGCTGTAACTCTGTGAGATGTTTTCACAGAACACAAAGAAGTTTCTCTGAAAGCTTCTTTCTCTTTTTTAACGAAGAATATTTCCTTTGGCCCTATAGTCTTCAAATGGATCCAAAATATCAGTTCTCAGATTCCACATAAATAAGGCTAGCAAACAGCTCCACGAAATATAGCTGTAACTCTCTGAGTGGAAGTCACACATCACAAAGCAGTTTCTCGGAAAGCTTCTGTCCAGTACTTCTCTGAGGGTATTTTCTTTTGCAAAATAGCGCTCTATGGGCTTCCAAACATCACTTTGCGAATTCCACGACAGTCTTAGTGTACGGCTTCCTGAGGGGAAAGCTGTAACCCTGTGAGATGAATTAACAGAACACTAAAAAGTTTCTCAGAAAGCTTCTTTCCAGTTTTTATTTGAGGATAACTTCTTTTTCACCATAGCCCTTCATAGGCTGGCAAAAATCACTTTGAAAACTCCACAAGAACAGTTTTAGCGAAAGGCTTCTTGAGGGGAAAGCTTTAACTCATTGAGATGATTTCACAGAACACAAAGAAGTTTCTCAGAAAGCT
>NW_012102116.1:13822-14672 GCF_000951045.1 Mandrillus leucophaeus
TATAGTCTTCAAAGGGATCTGAAATATCAGATCTCAGATTCCACAGAAATAAGCCCAGCAAAGAGCTCCCCGAAACCCAGCTGTAAGTCTGTGAGTGGATGTCACATATCTCAAAGCCGTTTCTCAGAAACGTTCTTTCCACATAATCTCTGAGAATATTTTTGTTTTTAGCATAGCCCTCTATGGGCTTCCAAATATCACTTTGCGAATTCCAGAAGAACAGGCTTAGCGAACGGCTTCTTAAGGGGAAAGCTGTAACTCTGTGAGATGAATTAACAGAACACTAAGTAGTTTCTCCGAAATCTTCTTTGTACTTTTCAACTGAGGATATTTCCTTTTTCACCATAGCCCTGCATGAGTTTCCAAATATCACTTTGCAAATTCCACAAGAACAGTCTTAGCGAAAGGCTTCTTGAGGGGAAAGCTGTAACTCTGTAAGATGATTTCACAGAACACAAACAAGATTCACAGAAAGCTTTTTTCTCTTTTTTATCGGAGCATATTTCCTTTGGCCCTATAGTCTTCCAAGGGATCCGAAATATCAGTTCTCAGCTTCCACAGAAATAAGGATGGCAAACAGCTGCACGAAATACAGTTGTAACTCTGCGAGTGAAAGTCACACATCACAAAGCAGTATCTCAGAAAGCTTTTTTCCAGTTTTTCTCTGAGAATATTTTCTATCTCACCATAGCCCTCAATTGGCTTCCAAATATCACTTTGCAAATTGCACAAAAACAGGCTTAGCGAAAGGCTTCTTGAGGGGAAAGCTGTAACTCTATGAGAAGAATTAACAGAACACTAAGCGGTTTCTCAGAAAGCTTCTTTTTCTTTTTCATCGGAGGATATTTCC
>NW_012102116.1:14722-18303 GCF_000951045.1 Mandrillus leucophaeus
AAGCGGTTTCTCAGAAAGCTTCTTTTTCTTTTTCATCGGAGGATATTTCCTTTGGCCCTATAGTCTTCAAAGGGATCCGAAATATCTGTTCTCAGATTCCACAGATATAAGTCTTCCAAACAGCGCCATGAAATACAGCTGTAACTCTGTGAATGGAAGTCACACATCCCAAAGCAGTTTCTCAGAAAACTTCTTTCCACTTTTTCTCTGAGGATATTTTCTTTTTCACCATAGCCCCGATGGGCTTCCAAATATCACTTTGCAAATTCCACAAGAACAGGGTTAGCGAACGGATTCTTTAGGGGAAAGCTGTAACTTTGTGAGATTAATTAACAGAACACTAAGCAGTTTCTCAGAAAGCTTCTTTCCAGTTTTTATCTTAGGATATTTCCTTTTTCACCTTAGCCCTTCTTGGACTTACAAATATCACTTTGCAAATTGCACAAGAACAGTCTCAGAGAAAGACTTCCTGAGGGGAAAGCTGTACGTCTGTGAGATGATTTCAAAGAACACAAAGAAGTTGCTCAGAAAGCTTCCTTCTCATTCTTATCGGAGGATATATCCTTTGGCCTTATAGTCTTCAAAGGGATGCGAAATATCAATTCTCAGATACCACAGAAATAAGGCTAGCAAGCTTCTACACAAAATACAGCTATAACTCTGTGAGTGGAAGTCACACATCACAAAGCAGTTTCTCAGAAAGCTTCTTTACAGTTTTCATCTGAGGATATTTCCTTTTTTACCGTAGCCCTTCTTGGGCTTACAAATATCACTTTGCAAATTCCACAAGAACAATCTTAGCGAAAGGCTTGATGACGGAAAATCTGTAACTCTGTGAAATGATTACACAGAACACAAAGAAGTTTCTCAGAAAGCTTCTTTCGCTTTTTTATCGGAGGATAGTTCTTTGGCACTATAGCCTTCCAAGGGATCCGATATATCAGTTCTCAGATTCCACAGAAATAAGGCTAGCAGAGAGCTTCATGAAATACAGCTGTAACTCTGTGAGTGGAAGTCAGACATCACAAAGCAGTTTCTCAGAAGGCTTCTTTCCACTTTTTCTCTGAGAATATTTTCTTTTTCACCGTAGCCCTCTATGGGCTTCCAAATATCACTTTGTAAATTTCACAACAATAGGCTTAGCGATCGGATTCTTAAGGGGAAAGCAGTAACTCTGTGAGATGAATTAATAGAACACTAAGTAGTTTCTCAGAACGTGTCTGTCCAGTTTTTATTCCAGGATATTTTCTTTTTCAACATAGCCCGCCAGGGGCTTCCAAATATCACTTTGTAAATTCCACAAGTACAGTCTTAGCGAAAAGCTTCTTGAGGGGAAAGCTGTATCACTGGGAGATGATTTCAAAGAACACAAAGAAGTTTCTCAGAAAGCTTCTTTTTCTTTTTTATCGGAGTCTCTTTCCTTTGGCCCTATCGTCTCCAAAGGGATCCGAAATATCAGTTCTCAGATTCCCCAGAAATAAGGCTAGTAAATAGCTCCACGAAATACAGCTGTAACTCTCTGAGTGGAAGTCACACATCACAAAGCAGCTTCTCAGAAAGCTTCTTTCCACTTTTTCTCTGAGGATATTTTCTTTTTCACCATAGCCCTCTATGGGCTTCCAAATATTACTTTGCAAAATTCCACAAGAACAGGCCTATCGAACGGCTTCTTGAGGGGACAGCTGTAACTCTGGGAGATGAATTAACAGAACACTAAGCAGTTTCTCACAAAGCGTTTTTCCAGTTTTCATCTGAGGATATTTTCTTTTTCACCCTAGCCTTGTATGGGCTTCCAAATATCACTTTGCAAATTCCACAAGAAGAGGCTTAGCGAACGGCTTCCTGAGGGGAAAGCTGTAACTCTGTTAGATGAATTAACAGTACAGTGAGCAGTTTCTCAGAAAGCTTCTTTCGTGTTTTCATCTGAGGATATTTTCCTTTTCACCATTGCCCTCTATGGGCTTCTAAATATCACTTTTCAAATTCCACAGGAACAGGCTTAGCGAACGGCTTCTTGAGTGGAATACTGTAACTCTCTGAGACGAATTAACAGAACACTAAGCAGTTTCTCAGAAAGCTTCTTTGCAGTTTCATCTGAGGATATTTCCTTTTTCACCATAGCCATCCATGGGCTTCCACATACCACTTTGCAAACTCCACAAGAACAGTCTTAGCGAAATGCTTTTTGAGGGAAAATCTGTAACTTTGTGAGATGATTTCACGGATCACAAAGAAGTTGCTCAGAAAACTTCTTTCTCTTTGTTATCGAAGGATATTTCCTTTGGCCCTATAGTCTTCAAAGGGACCCGAAATATCAGTTCTCAGCTTCCACAGAAATAAGGCTAGCAAACAGCTCCATGAAATACAACTGTAACTCTGTTAGTGGAAGTCACACATCACAAAACAGTTTCTCAGAAGCTTCTTTCCACTTTTTCTCTGAGGATACTTTCTTTTTCACCATAGCCCTCTATGGGCTTCCAAATATCACTATGCAAATTCCACAAGACAGCCTTAGTGAATGGCTTCTTGTCAGAAAAGCTGTAACTCTGTGAAATGAATTAACAGAACACTAAGCAGTTTCTCAGAAAGCTTCTTTCCGGTTTTTATCTGAGGATATTTCCTTTCTCACCACAGCCCTCCATGTGCTTCCAAATATCACTTTGCAAATTCCACAAGAACAGTCTTAGCGAAAGGCTTCTTGAGAGGAAAGCTATAACTCGGTGAGATGATTTCACAGAACACAAAGAAGTTTCTCAGAAAGCTGTTTCTCTTTGTTATCAGAGGATATTTCCTTTGGCCTTATAGTCTTCAAAGGGATCCGAAATATCAGTTCTCAGATTCCACAGAAATAATGCTAGCAAAAAGCTGCTCGAAATACAGCTGTAACTCTGTGAGTGGAAGTCCCACATCACAAAGCAGTTTCTCAGCAAGCTTCTTTCCTGTTTTTTTCTGAGGGTATTTTCTGTTTCAACATAGCCCTCTATGGGCTACCAAATGTCACTTTGCAAATTCCACAAGAACAGGCTGAGCGAACGGCTTCTTAAGGGGAAAGCTGTAACTTTGTGAGGTGAATTAACAGAACACTAAGCAGTTTCTCAGAAAGCTTCTTTCCAGTTTTTATCTGGGGATATTTTCTTTTACGCCATAGGGATCCAATGGCTTCCAAATATCACTTTGAAAATGCCACAAGAACAGTCTTAGCAAATGGCTTCTGCAGGGGAAAGCTGTAACTCTGTCAGATGAATTAACAGAACCCTAAGCAGTTTCTCTGAAAGCTTCTTTCCAGTTTTCATCTGAGGATATTTCCTTTTTCACCATAGCCCTCCATAGGCTTCCAAATATCACTTTGTAAATTCCACAAGAACAGTCTTAGCCAAAAGCTTCTGGAGAGGAAAGCTGTAACTCTGTGAGGTGATTTCACAGAACACAAAGAAGTTTCTCAGAAAGCTTCTTTCTCTTTTTCATCGGAGGCTATTTCCTTTGGCTCTATAGTCTTCAAAGGGATCCGAAATATCAGTTCTCAGATTCCACAGATATAAGGCTTCCAAACAGCGCCACGAAATAAAGCTGTAACTCTGTGA
>NW_012102116.1:19829-20673 GCF_000951045.1 Mandrillus leucophaeus
TAGCCCTCCATGGGTTTCCAAATATCACTTTGCGAATTCAACAAGAACAGACTTAACGAAAGTCTTCTTGAGGGGAAAGCTGTAACTCTGTGAGATGATTTCACAGAACACAAAGAAGTTGCAGAGAAAGCTTGTTTCTCTTTCTTATCCGAGAATATTTCCTTTGTCCGTTTAGTCTTCAAAGGGATCCGAAACATTAGTTCTCAGGTTTCACAGAAATAAGGCTGGCAAACAGCTTCACGAAATACAGCTGTAACTCTTGGAGTGGAAGTCACACATCACAAAGCAGTTTCTCAGAAAACTTCTTTCCAGGTTTTCTCTGAGGATATTTTGTATATCAACGTAGCCCTCCATGGGCTTCCAAATATCACTTTGTAAATTCCACAAGAACAGGTTTAGTGAACGGCTTCTTGAGGGGAAAGCTGTAACTCTGTGAGATGAATTAACAGAACACTAAGCAGTTTCTCAGAAAGTTTTCATCGGAGGATATTTCCTTTTTCACCATATCCCTCCATGGACTTCCAAATATCGCTTTGCAAATTCCACAAGAACCGTCTTAGCGAAAGTCTTCTTGAGGGGAATGCTGTAACTCTGTGAAATGATTTGACAGAACCCAAAGAAATTGCTCAGAAAGCTTCTTTATCTTTGTTATCAGAGGATATTTCCTTTGGCCACATAGCCTTCAAAGGGATCCGAAATATCAGTTGTCAGATTCCCCAGAAATAAGGCTGGCAATCAAATCCACGAAATAGAGCTGTAACTCTGTGAGAGGAAGTCACACATCACAAAGCAGTTCCTCAGAAAGCTTCTTTCCAGTTTTTCACTGAGGATATATTCTTTTTCA
>NW_012102116.1:26113-27297 GCF_000951045.1 Mandrillus leucophaeus
AGAAATAAGGCTAGCAAACAGTTCCATGAAATACAGCTGTAACTCTGTCAGTGGAAGTCACACATCACAAAGCAGTTTCTCAGAAAACTTCTTTCCAGTTCTGCTCTGAGGATATTTTCTTTCAACCATGGCTCTCTGTGGGCTTCCAAACATCACTTTGCAAATTCCACAAGAACAGCCTTAGCGAATGGCTTCTCGAGGGGAAAGCTGTAAGTCTGCGAGATGAATTAACAGAACACTAAGCAGTTTTTCAGAAAGCTTCTTTCCAATTTTTCTCTGAGGATACTTTCTTTTTCACCATAGCCCTCTATGGGCTTCCAAATATCACTTTGAAAATTCCACAAGAAGAGGCTTAGCGGACGACTTCTTGAGGGGAAAGCTGTAACTCTGTGAGATGAATTAAAAGAACACTAAGCAGTTTCTCAGAAAGCTTCCTTTCAATTTTCTTTTGAGGACATTTTGT
Source organism: Mandrillus leucophaeus (assembly GCF_000951045.1). NCBI lineage: Eukaryota > Metazoa > Chordata > Mammalia > Primates > Cercopithecidae > Mandrillus > Mandrillus leucophaeus. The sequence continues at coordinate 26,577 of NW_012102116.1, forward strand.
TTTTCACCATAGCCCTCCATGTGCTTCTAAATATCACTTTTCAAATTCCAAAGAACAGGCTCAGCAAAAGGCTCCTTTAACGGAAAGCTCTAACTCTGTGAGATGATATCACAGAACACAAAGAAGTTTTTCAGAAAGCTTCTTTCTCTTTGTTGTCGGAGGATATTTCCTTTGGCCCTATGGTCTTCAAAGGGATCCGAAATATCAGTTCTCAGGTTCCACAGAAATAAGGCTAGCAAACAACTCCACGAAATACAGCTGTAACTATGGGAGTGGAAGTCACACATCACAAAGCTGTTTCGCAGAAAGCTTCTTTCCATTTTTTTTCTGAAGATATTTTCTTTTTCAACATATCCCTCTATGGGCTTCCAAATATCACTTTGCAAATTCCACAAGAACAGGCGTAGCGAACGGCTTCTTGAGGTGAAAGCTGTAACCCTGTGAGATGAATTGACAGAAGCCTAAGCAGTTTCTCATAAAGCTTTTTTCCAGTTTTTATCTGAGGATATTTTCTTTTTCACCATAGCGCTCCATGTGCTTCCTAAATATCACTTTGCAAATTCCACAAGAACAATCTAAGCGAAAGGCTTCTTAAAGGGAAAGCTGGAACTCTCTGAGATGATTTAACAGAACACAAAGAATTTTCTCAGAAAGCTTCCTTCTTTTTTTATAGGAGGAGATTTCCTTTGGCCCTATAGACTTCAAAGGAATCCGAAATATC
>NW_012102117.1:0-303 GCF_000951045.1 Mandrillus leucophaeus
ATTCAGTTAGGAAAAGAAGAAGTCAAATTGTCCCTGTTTGCAGATGACATGATTGTATATTTAGAAAACCCCATTGTCTCAGCCCAAACTCTCCTGAAGCTGATAAGAAACTTCAGCAAAGTCTTAGGATACAAAATCAAAGCGCAAAAATCACAAGCATTCTTATACACCAGTAACAGAAAAACAGAGAGCCAAATCATGAATGAAGTTCCAGTCACAATTGCTTCAAAGAGAATCAAATACCTAGGAATCCAACTTACAAGGGATGTAAAGGACCTCTTCAAGGAGAACTACAAACCACTG
>NW_012102117.1:2013-9019 GCF_000951045.1 Mandrillus leucophaeus
TGGCACATATACACCATGGAATACTATGCAGCCATAAAAAAGGATGAGTTTGTGTACTTTGTAGGGACATGGATGCAGCTGGAAACCATCACTCTCAGCAAACTATTAGAAGAACAGAAAACCAAACACCGCATGTTCTCACTCGTAGGTGGGAACTGAACAATGAGATCACTTGGACTCGGGAACGGGAACATCATACACCGGGGCCTATCATAGGGAGGGGGGAGCGGAGAAGGATTACACTGGGAGTTATACCTGATGTAAATGACGAGTTGATGGGTGCTGACGAGTTGATGGGTGCAGCACGCCAACATGGCACAAGTATACGTAAGTAACAAACCTGCACGTTATGCACATGTACCCTAGAACTTAAAGTATAATAATAAAAAAAAGAAAAAAAAATTTATTAGAAGTCAAAAAAATTAATATCTACCTAAGACTATCTCCCTACTAAGTAAGGTATTTTGTGGTTGTCATTAGCATTTTCTCAAGCATTCAACTACTTTTAGGTAGATATAGTGAATTTGGTATACAAGTGAGTTGGGATCTTTCTAAATGCTTTCTAAATTCTAAAGTGAATGATTATTGAAAACGATTTGCTATATTCCTGCAAAATCCATAAATATACAGATGAGAGAATATGCACAGATACACAAACACATGCAGATACATGCACATATAAAATGTGAGCTCCCAACATAAAGGCAGGTCTATACTTATTGCACATAAAAACAAAAATTATTTTAATATACAATGTATACATTTTACTATATACATATTAAATAACATATGTAATTTAAAAGAATAATTGTTTCCTCAAAATTTTATGTTTTGTTTATATAGAATTATAATCAGGCCCAATTAGGAAGTACTGGATACTCAGCAAACATTATATTAAGTTAAAAAACCGGATTGACATTAAAAATGTGCATTAAATCTTTTTCTTTGAGCCCTTCTATATTTATTTGTTATTCTACCTCATTAGCATAGTTTTCCCCTTTGAATAATATGGGAGTATCCTTACTCCCTGATTTATACTCTATCATTCCATGTATTACTGATGCTGGTATAAAACACCATCCCAACCCCAAATGGAAATGATCTCTTAGGGTCCCAGGATTTGTGGGTGGATGCATCAATCATTGAGCTCACTAAGTCATGACTAACTACATTTTGTAAGATGCAGCTGACCCAACAAAGCAAACTTATGGTGGCCTCCCACTTCCTCCTCTTCCAAATACCATGCTCATCTGTTCCCCATATGGAGCAGAACAAAAGAGATAAGAGGAAAGGCTGTTGTTTCTTTCAGGAGCTTTTTTGACATTCTATGATCAGACCAGTGCCAATGAGAACTTCATAGATCCAGAGTTCTAAATTATATCAATATTTTATATCAAATGGGAAAACACGTTCTTTATCTTTATCATATGAATTCTCAAGATTATGGTGGTTACAACTAGTCTCAAGATAGAAGGCACCACACTTTCTTTTCGGCTGTCACATTTTTTTTTTTAATGCAGAAGAAGGCTATTGTACAATCCAGTGCCAAACAAGGTTAGTTGACCTTTAAAGATGACACATTGCCAGATGCCTGCCAGAAAATAAAAGGGAGAGCAAATTTAACAAGCAGTCTATTTTACAAGTTGGGCAGCCACAGAGCTTACTTCAAGTCTAACTTAAACCTTCAAACATTATTCAAGTACATGTTTCAAATCCCATACTTCAAGGGGGAAACAGTCCATTTGAATAAACTTGGAGAAATATTTACATCTTACTGTCAAGTGAGCAAGGAATTTTATATACATTCACATGTATAGTCTTTATAGTAACCAAGTCAGGCACTCAAAGCAGGAATTTCCATTTTAAAACTAAATATTAATATATGACATTTTTTAAAGTTAAATAACCAGCCTAAAAAGTATTTTTAAAATACTTACTAGTTTATTCTCTATACTAGCCTTGTCCCTGTTGAGCTTACAGTCTAAGGGAGGAGCCAACCATTTGACTAATTTACTCAATTAAATATTTAATCATGATTATAATAATTTCTGAAAGGGAAATTTAGGCTGCAGTAAGTATAGCGAGCAAGATCTAGACCCGACTCCAAGGAAAGTTTCTTTATGTAAATGACTTTTAAGCTTACTGGTACAGGATAGGGATTATTTAGTTGAAGAAAAATAGTGCAGAAGAAACAGCTTTTGCGGACACCCTGAGGTGGGAAGGAGCACGATATGCTCACATGGTAGAAGAGACAGCAGTTGGAAGAGTGGTGCTATAGGTGAGTGGTGAGAAGGCAAGGAAGATAATACAGAGCTTTGTAGATGATGTTGTGGACTGTGATCTTGATTGTAACACCAGTAGGATGTCATGATCAGTTTTAAGCACTAACATTTGCATGTCAGTGTCGATGCTAAAAGCATCATTGTAGTTGCAATGTGAGGTACAAGGAGACATCCCATAAATCAACTGCATACAAAAGTAGTTCATACTAGAGTAATTTCTGGAGTTTGGTAGATACCAGAGAAGAAGAAAATGAGACAGATTTGATACAAAGGAGAAAAAATGGAGATATCAAAATGATCCTAAATTTTCAGTTTTATATAACATGAATAGTGGCAGTACTATTCATCCAAGATCTTAAACATTACAGAAGAATAAGGGTTGGGGTGTGGGAGGGATCAAGAATTTATTTTAGGACATGTTGAGATTGTTGCCTTTGGAACTCCCAAGATTAGGCATAAACAAATCTGGAGTTAGAGAAGTCTGGACTGCAAATATAAACATGAGAGTCACTGGCATATACACATATATAAACATGTTTGCTCATCTGTGAGGAGAATATAGAACATCAATATTTAAAAACCAGTTACAAGATGAGCCAGCAAAGGAAGTTCAGGAGGAGCAGCCAAGATAAGCTAAAGTACAGAACAGTATGATATTGAAAACCATGGGAAGAAATTATTTTGAAAGAAGAAAATATTCAACACACATTATACAATGCAATATAGGCCATTAAAATCATCTCTTTTTGTTCATCCCACAGTTTGCCAAAGGAGAAAATAAAACCACAAATGATTCACAAAAGAAGAGTACCCATAGAATCAGGCTGTAAGAAAGAGTGTTCAATCACACCAACTACCTCTATACAATTTTTTAAACTATAAAATGCTATTTTGCCTCTAAATTAGCAAAAGATGAATATTGGCAAGGTTGCAAGGAAACAAATTCATTAACAGTTTTGCTAAAATAAACTGATATAGTGATTTTTAAAGATAATTTAGTAACACACATCAAAAGCCTGAAAATGTGTTCTTCTTTGGCACAATAGTCTTTCTACTGCACAGGTGTATGAAAATTATTTAGAAATCCCCAAAAAGCAATGACTAGAAGTAAGTTAATTGAGACTAACTCACATCATGTTCACAACAATGTAATAATGTATGTAGCACAGTTGTCTTCATTTTTCAAATGAGTAAACTCGGGCACATGAAGGTTAAGTTAACTTTCCTAAGGCTGCATGTTAGTAAGTGATAGAGAAACTATTAGAATATAGGCAGTTTGAGCTGAGAGTCTGTACTGGATATAATTCTGCTATGTCCTTCTGATCATTTTTCCTTTTGTGCCATGTTGTGTAACTTCTATTCGCCTCTATAGCCTTCAAGGGTCTTGAAAACCAATCTTATATCTGATTCACCTCTCTCTGTACCACCCCCCTCCATACACACACACACACACACACACACACACACATACACACAGTGTCTGGAATATACCAATTGTTGAACAGTTTTGCTGAGTAAGTAAATGAATGGATTTATAAATCTTAAAATAAATGAGAAGAACCTAATAGCTTATCATTTGAGGGTAACATGTGTGCCTCCAAACTTTCTCCTACACAATAGTGTCTTCTTTACTCCTACTACCACTACTACTACCCCATCCTTTTGAAGGATGCTACTACCACAGCATCCTTCAAAAGTTCAACAAGTAGTTCTCTTTGTATCTTTCAATCTCCAATATCTCATATTCAGTTGACTCTGAACATTTGTATTAGCTATTTACTTTTTATATATCTAATACTGTGCTAGATACAATGAAAACAAAGATGAATTCAATATAATTCTAAATTCAGTGAGCTTACAGATCTCAGGGGAAAGCAAATATAAACACCCTGTTTGTTCATGTGTTATATATATTACCTGAAACTGAAAAGCAAGAATGTTCCAGGAGACAATAAATGGCATGATATATGGAAACAGTGTGTGTGCACACATGTGTGTGTTTTGAGGATGGTGAGGATTGGGGGGGGGGAGATCAAGAAGGGATGTTCTATGAATTACTTGGAAATGAGCCCTCAGTTTTCCTATGCCACTATCTAAATGTACAGTCCTAGTCTCTGCATCCTTACTTACCAGTAAATACACTAGACCAGTTGTTGTTCAGAATTCAAAACATCACATATAATGCATATTAGTTTCAACAAGACTATGCAAAATTGTAGAAAAAGCCTGACTTGGTGACCCTCATTCCATACCATGCAACTTGTCGTCACTCGAGAAATACTTTCACTCCTCCAAGAAGACACACGTTTTCATGTCAGACCCCTGCCTATATATTTTTAGCCCACTTCCCCATATAAATCATTCATTGACCTTATTACTCAGTCTGTTAATTTAAAATCATAGATAATAGTGGTGTTACCTCTTTAAAATGCCATATTTCTCTTCTAATGGTCAACTTCTGTGCTTCAGTTCAATAAAGGTAATGCTCCACATAAGTTTATCTCTTTATAGCGTATAAAATACTTTTACAGATACTCTTAGTTGCTATTTATAATAACCTTATAATAAAAGCAAGGTAGCTCTTATTATGCCATTTTTAAGATGAAAATAATGGACTTCAAATAATTAATTGAGCTTTTTAAAGTCACAGAGTATGCAATACAACCAATAATAAAACCCATTTTGCTTATGTCTTAGTAGTCACAATTTTACCCTTTTCACCTACCAAATCATGTTTTCACCACCTAAAGACATAATCAGTGGTTTATATATATAAAATAATATTTATAAATATATTTAAATATGAATAATATTAATATATGCTTGTATTTCATATGCATATATTTAAATATTTATGATTAAATATAAATGTATACTTATAAATATATAGATGTATATTATTATAAACATAATACATATTTGGGAGTCCTTTGGTTACATCTTCACATTATACCAAACAGCCTCCTATTCTAGCTATACTGAATTCATCTGTGTTAAATCCTTATATTTGTCTCAGGGTGGCACTCACATAAATCAGCACTTAAATGTTTTATTAACAACCATACAGTTTAAAAATAACTTCACATTTGCTCTTTGATAATTTTAACCTTAAAAATTAAACCCTTTTGCAAAAACGTGGTGTAACTTTTGACTGCTCCAATAGCCTAATTGTTTTTATCTTTGGGCTACAGTCATGGCTATATTTTTGTAAGTATTTTTCCTTAAATCATTCATCCCTGGCCTTTCACTCACAGTAACTGGAAGACAATTTTTGACAGGTAAGCAGAAGTAAGGCAAAAGCATAGAAAATGTCAGTGTGGTCACTAGTCAGTCAACAAGAAAACAGACAGAGGTAAGGAGCATATTGGCAATATATGGGCACTACAAGATGCCCAGAGAGAATATCTCACTGTCCCTTCCACCCTTAGGCAAATTTTACAAGTATATTTTTATTGAAAATGACTTGTTCTTATTCATTACTTATATATGACCAAAATCATACTCATTACCCTACCCCTCCATCATCTCAATCATTTATTTTCCTTTATATTGTTTCAGTTAATTACATCACCATCACCAACCCAAGCTAGAAAACTGAGTCATCATAACACACTGCTTTTCTCTATTTTCTCTTGTTTAATTTTCCTAAAATGTGTTTTTTAAAGCCTTTTTCACAGCTGTGATCTTAGTTCAAGACCTCAACATTCTCACAAGGATGACTATAACAATCTTAAAATGGGCTGTCTGAGTCATATTTCACTTCCCACTCCACCTCTACCCTGCTACCCCAATTATCTTTGTCTCACAGATCTTTTTATATACTTTCTCCTTTAAAAGCTTTTGATGGCTACCCAATAGATAAGGTAAATCTTAAACCCCTTATAAGTTTTCCACAATCTGGCCCCAATCATATCTCTGATGACATACTTGCCTGTACCAAATGTACAAACCCAACACCAAGGAAAAAAATTCTAACCTAAGCATGAGTCAGTAAGAGTTTTACTTAGAGCAAATTTACAAGAACTGTCTGTATGCTAGCATTGTAAAGATACAATTTATCCTTCCTTCTTAATAAACGTTAGCCCATCTTAAGCTGTTGCAAAGACATATAGCTGTTTCGGGGATAAGAACAGATGCAGCCAGATTGGTCTTCCCTTTAGCAAACAATCTAGTTTGTTTAACTATACAACAAAATGAAACAGGTTTCCTGTTTCACTTTCAGAACCTTTTACATATTAACTTGCATTTTGAAGTTCCAAGGACAGAATTTAGAATGAATATTCCTCAAGCATTTTGGTGTATGGAATACTATATTCATAGAACACTACTTGTTTAACATCTCTCAGACCCCCTGCCCCTGCCGTAACAGAGTTTGCCAAATGCTGTTTACACTCTATTCACATTAAGATTCAAATTATTTCGCAGAAAATGGGGTCGGATGGGGGAAGATAAATGAAAATGACAAAACAGAAAACACAGCAACCTGTGGCCCTGAAATATATGCATTGGAAGGGGAAGGGATGTGACAGTTTGACAAGGAGGTGAAGCACATGAGTCCCAAGTCCAGGAAATGGGAAAGAGGACTTAGGGACCTAAATTCAAATTTAGTCTACTTCTTATAGATCCTGTTTCTTAGATGGTTAATCTAAAATGCTAAATGTCAATGAAGCATTATTTAGAATAAAAGAAGAATATTACATATATATGTAATATATATATATATA
>NW_012102117.1:13839-14360 GCF_000951045.1 Mandrillus leucophaeus
TATAAAATACTTTTACAGATACTCTTAGTTGCTATTTATAATAACCTTATAATAAAAGCAAGGTAGCTCTTATTATGCCATTTTTAAGATGAAAATAATGGACTTCAAATAATTAATTGAGCTTTTTAAAGTCACAGAGTATGCAATACAACCAATAATAAAACCCATTTTGCTTATGTCTTAGTAGTCACAATTTTACCCTTTTCACCTACCAAATCATGTTTTCACCACCTAAAGACATAATCAGTGGTTTATATATATAAAATAATATTTATAAATATATTTAAATATGAATAATATTAATATATGCTTGTATTTCATATGCATATATTTAAATATTTATGATTAAATATAAATGTATACTTATAAATATATAGATGTATATTATTATAAACATAATACATATTTGGGAGTCCTTTGGTTACATCTTCACATTATACCAAACAGCCTCCTATTCTAGCTATACTGAATTCATCTGTGTTAAATCCTTATATTTGTCTCAGGGTGGCACTCACATAAAT